>NW_028284250.1:0-2500 GCF_059516105.1 Syngnathus floridae | reverse complement strand
GCCGTTGCCTCCATCCTTGGATGTTAACATTCGCAGAGTTTCAGCTCCGGGCTAGGGCGGGTGAAGTCGTCTCGAACCACGTGCCTGAAGGCCGCCTCGCGCCGGATGCAGGCCCCGCTCTGTCGTGCGGTTGTGACCGTCCAACGCGGGCATCGCTAGATTAGCCGTGGCCACGATCCTTCCACACCGCGAGCCTTTCGCCCTCGGCCGGTGGTCGCTCAAAGCGCGGGCCGCTGATCCCGCTCCATCTCTCCGGCCTGTGTTTAAGGAGGCGGCCGCTCCTCCTTCCTTGGATGGACCATTCGCATATTTTTCGCCGGCCTGTGTTTAAGGAGGCGGCCGGTCCTCCTTCCTTGGATGGACCATTCGCATATTTTTCGCCCGGCCTGTGTTTAAGGAGGCGGCCGGTAACTCCCTTTCTTGGATGAGACCCAACATTCGCATATTTTTCGCCCGGCCTGTGTTTAAGGAGGCGGCCGGTCCTCCCATTCTGCCAGTGTTCCTTGGACTTTGAAAATTTCAAAGTCTTTCCGCTCCGGGCTAGGGCGGGTGAGGTCGTCTCGAACCACGTGCCTGAAGGCCGCCTCGCGCCAGATGCGGCCCCGCTCTGTCGTGCGGTGTGACCGTCCAACGCGGGCATCGCTAGATTAGCCGTGGCCACGATCCTTCCACACCGCGAGCCTTTCGCCCTCGGCCGGTGTCGGTCAACGTGTGGGTGGGGGGGAAGGACGGCTGCCGGGAGCAGACAGCCGTCCCCGGGTGGGGTGTACAGTCCTTCCACCGCGGCCGCCGGGAGCAGACGGCCGTCGAGCGATTCTGCCATTGTTCCTAGGACTTTGTACATTTTAAAGACCCTCCGCGCGGGCCGCTGATCCCGCTCGGTCGCTCCGGCCTGTGTTTAAGGAGGCGGCCGGTCCTCCCATTCTGCCAGTGTTCCTTGGACTTTGAATATTTCAAAGTCTTTTCGCTCCGGGGCTAGGGCGGGTGAGGTCGTCTCGAACCACGTGCCTGAAGGCCGCCTCGCGCCGGATGCAGGCCCCGCTCTGTCGTGCGGTGTGACCGTCCAACGCGGGCATCGCTAGATTAGCCGTGGCCACGATCCTTCCACACCGCGAGCCTTTCGCCCTCGGCCGGTGTCGGTCAACGTGTGGGGTGGGGGGGAAGGACGGCTGCCGGGAGCAGACAGCCGTCCCCGGGTGGGGTGTACAGTCCCTTCACCGCGGCCGCCGGGAGCAGACGGCCGTCGAGCGATTCTGCCATTGTCCCTAGGACTTTGTACATTTCAAAGACCCTGCGCGCGGGCCGCTGATCCCGCTCGGTCGCTCCGGCCTGTGTTTAAGGAGGCGGCCGGTCCTCCCATTCTGCCAGTGTTCCTTGGACTTTGAAAAGTCTTTCCGCTCCGGGCTAGGGCGGGTGAGGTCGTCTCGAACCACGTGCCTGAAGGCCGCCTCGCGCCGGATGCAGGCCCCGCTCTGTCGTGCGGTGTGACCGTCCAACGCGGGCATCGCTAGATTAGCCGTGGCCACGATCCTTCCACACCGCGAGCCTTTCGCCCTCGGCTGATGTTCAACCAACGTGTGGGGAGGGGGGTTATGGACGGCTGCCGGGAGCAGACAGCCGTCCCCGGGAGGGGAGACTTCACGGCGGCCGCCGGGAGCAGACGGCCGTCGAGAGATTCTGCCAGTGTTCCTTGGACTTTGACTATTTCAAAGTCTTTCCGCTCCGGGCTAGGGCGGGTGAGGTCGTCTCGAACCACGTGCCTGAAGGCCGCCTCGCGCCGGATGCAGGCCCCGCTCTGTCGTGCGGTGTGACCGTCCAACGCGGGCATCGCTAGATTAGCCGTGGCCACGATCCTTCCACACCGCGAGCCTTTCGCCCTCGGCCGGTGTTCGCTCAACGCGCGGGCCGCTGATCCCGCTCCATCTCTCCGGCCTGTGTTTAAGGAGGCGGCCGGTCCTCCCATTCTGCCAGTGTTCCTTGGACTTTGAAAATTTCAAAGTCTTTCCGCTCCGGGCTAGGGCGGGTGAGGTCGTCTCGAGCCACGTGCCTGAAGGCCGCCTCGCGCCGGATGCAGGCCCCGCTCTGTCGTGCGGTGTGACCGTCCAACGCGGGCATCGCTAGATTAGCCGTGGCCACGATCCTTCCACACCGCGAGCCTTTCGCCCTCGGCTGGTGTTCGTCCAACGTGTGGGGAGGGGGTTAAGGACGGCTGCCGGGAGCAGACAGCCGTCCCCGGGAGGGGAGACTTCACGGCGGCCGCCGGGAGCAGACGGCCGTCGAGAGATTCTGCCAGCGTTCCTTGTACTTTGAATATTTCACAGCCGTGCTCGCACTTAGGAAATTTTCGAGCGCTGTGGCACTTAGACATTTTTCGTCAAGCGTGGCACTTAGAAATTTTTCGTCAAGAGAGGCACTTAGACATTTTTCGTCAAGAGTGACACTTAGAAAATTTTTCACTCTCTTTGTGCCTTCCAGGGTGCTGTGCAACCCTGCGTGTTGT
>NW_028284249.1:0-32418 GCF_059516105.1 Syngnathus floridae | reverse complement strand
GGTTATATTCGCAGTGTGCGAACCATAAGCCTTGTCATACTCTCAACCATTTTGTTTCAACTGTGTGTCAAAACGGGGTATTGGTTTGGTTCGAGTCCAATCAAGCCATTATAGCTCAGACGCTCTGTGAAAACAGAGACAGGCCAATGCTCCATTGCAATGGAAAATGTGTATTGGCCAAAAAACTGAAGCAAGCTGAGAACAGGCACAAAAACGAGAAAGCGCCCATTTCTGAAATCGACAGCGAAATCGCACCGAGCATATTAAGCTCGGACCACGCGGTACTAGCCGTCAACAATTCGCAGCTCATGCTGGGTGCATATCTTAACTTTTACTTTTTACAAAAAACAACTTCCTTCTTTCACCCACCTCCGCGCTTGGTTTAGCAATTCTTACCCCTTTCTAAACCAATTTAAACAACAATGAAAAAATTCTTGCTTACGGTCAGCATTTGGCCGTTGGTGGGGTATGTATTTTCTTGTGAAGTATGCGGAAGTGCCTCGAGCACAATTAGTGGCGGTGTACTGGCTTTTAACGCAAGGCACTATATTGGACTAAGCCTGAATACGCAGTCTTTTATCAGCCAGCACCCAACGCTGTTTGAAGGAGAGATACCCAGTTATTCGAGCGAAAACTTCAAGACACTCGCAATCAGTGGAAAATACAGCCCAACAAAAAACTTACAAATAAGTGGCGTACTGCCCTATCAGCACGTGCGAAGTGACGATGGCCCCAACCGCCATATAAACCAAGGTATGGGAGATGCACAACTTTTGACGCATTTCGTTTTCTCGATTAACACAAATGATAGCGCTCGTTTTGCATCGAGGTTCATGGTTGGTGGTGGCCTTAAGCTGCCAACCGGGTCATACAACCGAGCCAAGTCAGGCGAGATAGTTATTCCCGCCACCCAACCCGGAACGGGTTCATTCGATGGGATCGTTAGCGTGCGCTTTGGGCAGCAGTTGCATAAGTGGGCTATCCAGCTTGAAACCAGCTATAGGATTAACCGCGAAAACAAGTCGGGTTATCGATTTGGGAATCGACTATTTGCTTCGTTTAAGTTGTTGCGGGGTTTCAATTTGAGCGAAAAAAGTGTCTGTGTGCTTATTCCCGAACTGGGTGTCAGCTACGATTTAGCCAATCAAGATTACACCAACATATTTCGCGATGAGTTGCAGGAATACTCTGGTGGATACTTCTTCAACGGTACATTAGGAGTAAACCTTCAATACAAACAAATGATGCTAGGACTGACTATCAGAACCCCAATTTATGAATATTATGCCCGTGGGTTAGTTCGTTCTGGCCCAGGCGTTGTCTTTAATTTAAACTACTTCTTTAAATCCAAATAATATGAAAATCAGCTTTTTTAAACCAGCGCTAGCGGCCGCACTTGTTGCCACTGGCATTTTCTTTCAGTCATGTAATGTAGAAGGTTGTACGGACCAACTAGCGCTCAATTACGATGACCAGGCCACCAATGACGATGGCTCATGCGAGTTTGAGCATGAACCAGAAATCAACTTTACCATTTCAAGCCCGGAGGCAAGCAAAACCTTTGGCGGAAACGAAACGGTGCACATAGAAGCAACCTTCGAAACAACGGGAGAAGTGCATGGATACACTGTGCGCATTATCAACAAATCAGACAACAACACGGAGGTCTTTAAAGCCGAAAGTCATTCGCACGAAAACCCCTTGCACATTCATGAAGAATGGGTGAATGACGTGACATCGCACAGCGATATGGAATTGGAAATAACCGTATTGGGCGACCACGATGGTTCTGAAGATGCCAAGCGCATAGAAACGATTGGTTTCCACTGCCATCCGATGATGTGATTCTATGGAACCCTCAGTAATAAAAGGGCTCCTGTGATTTCTTGGGTAAGAGTTTATACACGCAAAGGGTGCTGACCAGATTGACCCCAAACCAAAGGCGATCAATATTTCGAGTGCTCGATGAAGCAGATGTTTTGAGAAAAACCGTCTACCGAACCATAATGCGCTTGGTACTTTGCCCAAAGCGCTCATGGCTCACAAAATGGGGAAATAGGCCATCATGTTTTGATGAATACAGGGTAAACGTCTTAAAACGGTTGATTTTTCCCATGTGAAAACAGATAACAATGGTCATCTTTTCGCGAGCGGACAGGCTCGATTTACGATTTCTAGTCTTGCTCGGATGACCTTCTAAGCGCAAACGATTGATTGCTGGCTCAAAAAGCTTGACAAAGCCGTCAATTTCTGCGAATACTTCTGTAATTTGTTTTATTTAATCTGATTCCCCTGCATTTTACCAGTAAGATTTAGCAACAGCGAGAGTAAGTCTTTCAAACAACTGATTTCCAAAGTATCTTCTGTTGAGTTTGTAGCAAAACTCATCAAGGTATAGTTGCAGGTATTTTCCTTTTATCTTGTGAAAGATTCCGAGTAGAGTGCGTTTTGCATTGCTAATTGCTATGTGCACCCACTTCAGCGTCTTTTTTTGATTATTAGCACGAAGCAACATGCGCCAAACGTAACCTATTTACGTTCTGGTATATTTGCAGGGAATCATGTAGTCATACCTTTGATTAGATCATGGAAAGAGGCTATTCGAAGGAATTTGTCTTGAACTCTAGAGATGATTTGAGAAGTAAATAGAGTGCCGCTGGGGACTCACTATTAAACCATAAATTATGAACAAAAATCTATTTCGAAATTTAAGCTTCTCGCTAATGTTGACTGTCAGCTGGCAAATGACGTTTGCGCAGCAATTTGAGCTTTCCACAAATCCCCCATTAAATGGTGGACTCGGTGATTATGGCATTTCGTTTAATTTGGCCACCAATAAAACAATCACAGTTGATAGTATTTGGTCGCTGTTTTTTGGCTTTGGCCCAACACCCGTTGAAGTTTGGTACAGCCCAACCGAAATTAATGGTCAACCCACCATTTCCACCGCCAACGGATGGACACTTGTCGGCAGCGGGACTATTACTCCAAACAATTCCAGCATCTCTGGAAATGATATTCAGCCCATTCCACTCGACATAAACGTGCAAATACCAGGGGGCGAGACCTACGGTTGGTATATTCGCAGTTTAGCCAGCTTTCAAGTGGCCTATACCACTTGGAATGCCAGTAACCAAGATGTATTCACGGACGGAACCATTACCATTAGTACTGGAAACAACATTGGCTATGGAGGCGACCTGCCAAATCCTAGTTTTCACCCAAGGCAGTTTAATGGCCGTGTTGTTTATTCTGAGTCCACCATCGGTACATTCCCCTATTGCCAAGATTTTAACGAGAATGATGGAGGTTGGTCTACCGGAGGAATAATTCCATCCTGGGAATATGGAGAACCATCAAACACCACTATAAGCAGTGCAAACTCGCTGGATAGCGCGTGGGTCACAAATCTCGATGGAGATTACAACAGCGATGAAATAGGTTATTTAACAAGCCCCTTAATTAATCTCACAGCATTGGTTGACCCGATGGTGCGGTTTTGGAAAATTCATGAGCTAGAAAATGGAGATGACGGGGTTCAAGTTCAAATTTCTTCGGATAGCGGAATCAACTTTACCACCCTAGGCACCAGTGCTTCAGCAAATTGGTACAACAGCGGGTCGGTTTCAGCATTGTCCTCACTGGGCGATGGTGATGGCTGGACAGGCTCGGCAATCACTTGGGAGTCTGTGAGTCACTCCTTATTGCCAAACACAAACGATACGGCCGTGGTATTGCGCCTTGTAATGGCGGCCGATGGCACGGGAACGGAAGAAGGTTTTGGGTTTGATGACATCATCATAGCCGAATCAAACGACATCAATTTGGTATCGATGAGTTTCCCCGACTCCATATGCGGGGAGGACAGCACTAGGGTTGAGGTAGTATTATGCAATCGAAGCATTGTTGACCGACACGGCTTTGGTGTCGATATCGACACCAATGGTGCAACGGTCAGTTATAGCTATCCCGATACGCTGCGCGTGTGTGAGTGCGATACAGTAGAAATTCTCAACTTCAATTCGCGGAATGGCGGCACATGGAACCTTCAAGCAGTAGTGACCAACACCGGTGATGTGAATAGCGCAAACGATTCGCTGTTTGGATCCATCACAACCTTTGCAGTTCCTTCGGCTGAGCTGATTGGTGGCGGTAACTTCTGTGAAGGCGATGAATCTGAAATGACGTTCGTTTTCTCGGGTATCTCCCCTTGGTCACTGACGTACAATACTGGAAGCGGAAACAGCTCTGTCGGGAACATTGCCAACGACTCTTTGATCATAAGCGTCACGCAGTCATCTACAAATGCAATTGTTGCGTTGACAGATGCTAATGGTTGTCTGGCAGGTGCCGAGAGTATGCTGGATACAGCCGTATTCAACTTTTCCCCTGCTCCACCCCTAGAACTAGGGCCTGACGGCAATCGGTGCTCTGGAGACTTGATCGATGCCGGGCCTGGCTTTGACTCGTATAGCTGGAATCAAGGTGGATCGGAACAGTTCTTTTCCGTAGTAACAACTGGGGTGCTCTCAGTAACAATTACCGATTCTCTTGGTTGTCAAAGCTCAGACAGCTTAGTGGCTACTGTGCTGCCAATACCTGCTATAACCCTCTTCGATACTAATATTTGTGAGGGAGGCAGTGTGGTTTTCGATGCTGGATCGGGTTTTGTCAGCTACCTGTGGCATGATGGTTCTGCCAGTCAGGTTTATCAAACCAGTACGCAAGAAACGGTGAGTGTTACAGTCACTGGATTCAACGGGTGTAGTGCTTCTGATTCGGCATCTGTCATAGGCATCGTTCCCAACCCTCAACCAACGATTACCACCACAAATGGCCAAGCTCCAGTAATACTGGATGCTGGCAGTGGGTTCTCTGCCTATTTGTGGAACACCTTTGAGAGTACCCAGACCATACAGGTCTTTGCAGCAGGAACTTACACATGTACAGTAACCGATAGCAATGGCTGCCGAGGATCTGGCGAAGTGGAGGCGGGCATCACTGGCATAGACGAATTGGAAAGTCTCGTCAACTGGAGCATTTTCCCAAATCCAGCAGATGACAGAATTACCATCGACTTTTCTTCCGTACCTATAGATAGTAGGCCCAATGCTGTGGAGATTTACAATCTTCAGGGTAAATTGTTGAAACGCGATATAGTGACTACCAACCATGTTTTGATAGACACAAAATTGCTGCCTGCTGGTTACTACGTCATCAGGGCAATTGCGGATGATGTAATCACGGAGCGCAACTTGGTTATCACACGATAGATCTTGCACCGCAAATCGAAAAAAGTAAAAAGTGGCTTCGCAACGAAGCCACTTTTTTTTGCCCTTACGTCAGAACCACAATCAATTTCCCATATTTAGCGTCTTATTAACCCAATGAGCTTTCGCCCATATCCATACTTTGCATTACTGCTTATAGTAGCTATTGTGATGGCTTCTTGCAGGCGAGAACTCGCTCCACCTTCGGTGGAAAACGAAATACTCACTCCCATCCTGAGAACAAATCTTACGATTGACCAAATTGTAGCCGACTCGCTGCGCAATGAAGACGCTGATGGGCTGCTATCGCTGGTATATCGAAACCCGCTTTACGAAACAGGGTTGGATGCCTTTGACGAGTTAAACACGCGCGAGTTCAGCCAATCGGCCAAGTTGCAACAGCTGGTATTGAATGACCGTACGGTGACCAACAGTGCTTCGCTAGGCAGGGTGTCGGCAGGTACACCTTTTGAGACTGCCATCATTTTTGCACACAACAGCGGCAACCCATTTCAGATTCCAGAAATTGCCAATCAAAGTTTTGGTCCTCAAATATTAGATGGGTCGGCCTTTTTTGACGAGATGACTCTTGATTCGGGTTTTATGGATATTACCATCACCAACGGATTCAAAACCGACATTTCTGACATCAACTTTGAAATACGCAATCAAACAGCTCAGGACCTTGTAGCAGGCGATACCTTTCAACTTATAAGGGCAGGGGAGTCGCGCACAAAAACCACCGATTTGGCCGGAAAATCGGTGGAATCATTCTTAGAGGCAATGGTGACAAACTTTACCGTGAACGCCAGCGAAGCACCAGTAATTATCGACACCAACGATAAAATCACGGTCACAGTTACCACGCGAGAGCTCAAGGTGTTGTCGGCCGTGGCCATATTTCCAGCTCAAAACATTATCGACATTGGTAACATCAGGGCGATGGAAGGGGTCGGTAGTGCTCGAATTACAAAGGCCATTGCCAAATCGGGATTTGTGAAAGTAGAAGTGGAAAGTACGGTCGAAGACACTTTATACTTCGAATACGTCATCCCAGAAGGGCTGTTCCAAGGTGAGCCATTTTCGATAAGCGAAATCATTCCGCCAGCACCTTCGGGAGGTTCGGTGCACGAAGTGTTTAAATACGATGTTGCAGGTTACGAATTTGGAATGACTGGGTTTCCGATCATGGACACCACTAACGTATTTTACAGCGAGCTTATTGGCAGAATCGATTCTACGGGTCGAAAAGTGAATATAACCCTCGAAGACAGTGTGCGAATTTTTGTCAATTTAAGTGGGTTTGTGCCCCAATATATCGAAGGCTATGTCGGAGATACGATCGTGGAAATTGGCCCTGAAACAGCGCCAGTTAATCTCTTTAACAAAATTGCGGGGGGGTCGATAGAGTTCAGTGCGGTGAATATGGCGTTGACCGTTGAAAATGGGAACAATGTGCCTATTGACGTGGAAGTCAAGTCATTGAAGGCCCTCAACGACAAAACGGGCGAAGAGGTATCACTTGATTTGAACAGCATTCCCAGCCCGATATCGGTTTTGGGCGCAAGTTCTGTTTCCATGCCGTGGACAAATACTTGGCAGTTCGATTCAAAAGACAACCTCAACAATGCCCTCAACATTTTTCCCAATCAATTTGAAGCGCTATTGACGGTAGCAACCAACCCTTCGCAAGACAACACCAACTTGAGCCAATTTGCGCTCGACTCTAACTTGCTCGCTGCGTATGCCGATATTGAAATTCCGCTCGACTTTGTTGCAAACAATCTCACCCTAAAAGACACCATTGCATTCAGTGCCAAGAATATCGAAAAACCTGAGTCCATAGGTTCAGGTACGCTGTACCTTTCGGCAAAGAACACCTTTCCGCTATCGGCACAAATGCAACTAAAGTTCATTCTCAACGATGGTACTGTGTTGCAAACCATTGAGTTTGATAAGAGCCTGGCGGCTGGCGCATTAAATAGAATAGAGGAGTCTACCATGGCTTGGGAATTTGACCAAAGGGCTTTCGACAAAATGCTGTCTAGCGACAAAATCATTGTTACCGCCTCGGTCAGCAGTCCCTCTGAAGCGACAAAAATTTACTCGACCATGCGCTTGAGGCTTACCCTTTCCGCTCGGTTTAACTACACTTCTGGCAATTGAATCTAAGATGTCTAATACTTGTATGTTGGTCGCTGTTTCTCTCCACAATAGCGCACACTCAAAATAACTGGGCATGGAATCAATACCACTACTTTGCCGATAGCAATTTCAACTCCGCAGGATTATGGGGCAACATTCAGTACGAAGCGTTATCAAATCAGATCACAAACGAAGTAGTAAACCAAACCTTCGTTGGTGGAGGCATCACCCACGATGCTAGTGCATACATAGATGAACGCTCGAGTGGCGGCTTTGCATTGTTATCGGTCGGAAGCCAAGGCAAACTCTGGTTTCGCACCGCCAAGAAAGGCAAGTGGCGCATTATCGGTGGCCTCGGTTATAGGGATCACACGCACGCTAACATCAAAACCGGTCTTGTGCAGCTTTATTTACGTGGTAATGGACCTTACGAAGATCAAACCCTCTCGCTCGGCCCTTCCAACTTAACCTATCACAGCTATCAATTTGCAGGAATTGGTTTCGAGCGAGGCAGCAAAACCACTACTTGGGGGTTGACCACACAACTAATCAAATCGAGCCGATATGCGCATCTGCGCATGAACGAATCAAGCATTTATACTGCCCCCTTTGGCACTTTCATTGAATCAGATGTTGATATCCGCTATCGATACTCGGCCACAGGTCAAGGCAAGTTGGGTGCGTGGTACGGCACGGGCTATAGTGTCAACGCTTTTTTTCAGCATCAAGCCAGGTCAGAGGGTGCCTTGATGAATATACAATTGCGAGACGCAGGTCAGATATTTTACGAAGGGGTAAATCAACTTAGGCTTGATGACAGTTTGCACTTTTCGGGTATGGAAGTCAACAATATCCTCCAACTTGACGATAGTCTGATCAATACAGGTAATCTAGACAGCCTTGAGGCATTAATTGGTTTAAAGCGGAGTCATCCGTTTGCGCGAGCCGCCACTCCAATGCATATTCAAGTCAACTACATCCGCCCGCTGGGCGAGAAATCAAGCTTGAGTGTTCAGCTCAAGCAGCATCTGCTTTTCGGCTTTCCCGAATTCAGAGCAGGATATGCATATCGATTGGCGCCTTGGATTACATTAGAGCCAAACATTCGTGCTGCTGGCTTCACCCGATTTGACATCGGATTGACTGCAGCAGTGAATGTCAAGAACAAGTTTCAACTGTTCATTAAAACCGAACAATTTGAAAACCTCCTTGTTTCGGACAGGTCTACCAGCCAATATTCATTTATTGGCGGACAACTCAAGTTTTGAAACTAGGGTCAGAAATCCACGGCAGCGCTGGAATTAGGCGACTTTCTTTCCCTGTGCGCTATACTTTTGACCAACCTAACAAACGGATGCGTTTATTCATTTTCATATTGACGTACTGCATGGCAGCCATGGTTAGTTGCAAATCATCAAAGCAATCAAGCACCGAAAGCCAAAAAGACTCGGTCTATGAGGCCGTGGAGGCTTCTTTAGCCGCCTCTACCGAAACAAACCCTTCTGAGCAACCTTCATCCGAAGGCGCTATTTGGGCCCTATATAAAGAGATGGATTTGCCTGACCTGGAAAAGCGAATTGAGCCGACAAACTTCGCGTTATGGAGTTGCGACTACGATAAAATCATGGCTCGCTTGGAAGAATTTCCTACTGAGCTCGACTTGCCCATTCAAGAAACAATCAAGCCGTTTTTGCTCGAAAATTCAAATATCATGGCTCCTGCGCTCGCTGCAAAATTTCCCGAAATAAGAAGCGCCAAAGGCTCGGCAAAGGATGGAAGCAGCACGGTTAGGGTCGATACCAACGAAGAAGGACTTTTTGCAGAGTTTAAAATCGCAGGCGAAACTTACCTGCTGAGTCCATACCTACAAGGCAACAAGCGGTTTTACGCATTGTACCACAAAAATGACGTCCCAAAAATTGAACGAGATGAAGATTTTGAGAAGCGATAAAACACCACTACTTGCGGCATTCATGCTATTGAGCCTGTCGGTCATGAGTCAAACACATCCAGTTGTTTCGGAAGAAACGCAGCGACTGACCTATGCCAATCATTCATTTCAATTCGATGTGAATTTCAATGATATTCTTGGTCAAGTTGCCTATGCAAGCGAAGCGCGATCTTCGGCCACATTGGAGCTTCCACTACCCAACGGAGATTTGGTGAACTTGGACGCACAATACGCCCCAATAATGGCGCCAGAGTTGGCCGTGCGTTACCCAGAAATCAAGAGTTTTAAGGTAAGTGGCAACGGACTTTCCGGTCGAATAGGATATACAGTCAAAGGCTTCCATGGTATGCTTTTCACATCCAAAGGCGTGGTCTACTATGACGCACTTGACGCTGACACATATCACTGCTACTATAGCACCGACTATAAGCGCGCAAACAAGGGAGCCAAGGTCTTTTCGTGCGGAAACTCAAATGAAGACATTGCCTCAATTTCAGGAAATGCAACCAGGCGCGCAACACGGGGTGGTGCACGAAGTGGTGAACAGCTGCGCACCTACGACTTGGCGTTGGCTTGCACTGGTGAATACGCGCAATTTCATGGCGGCACGGTATCTTCGGCACTGAGCGCCATGGTAGTCAGCATGAACCGAGTAAACGGGCTCTACGAGAGAGACCTAGCCATAACAATGCAATTGATCGCTAATACCGATGACCTTATCTATTTGAATGGAGCGACCGATCCCTATAGCAACGGAAACGAGTTTACGATGCTGAATGAAAACCAATCGAATATTGGCAGCGTGATTGGCAACGGCAATTACGACATTGGCCACGTATTTGGCACCGGTGGTGGTGGTGTAGCTTCTCTAGGCAGTGTTTGTTCGGGATCGAACAAGGCGCGGGGGGTAACCAGTCTTAATTCACCAACGGGCGATGCCTTTGATATTGACTATGTAGCCCACGAAATTGGTCATCAATTCGGTGCAAACCACACCCAAAATAACAGCTGCCAGCGGACTGCCAGCTCTGCATTCGAACCCGGAAGTGCTTCCACCATCATGGGTTATGCTGGTATTTGTGCCCCAAACCTTCAAAACAATTCAGACGATTATTTTCACGGCCATAGCTTGGACCAGATATTTGATTTTGCACATGATGGATTCGGAAACAGCTGTGCCACTGCCACTAGCACTGGAAACAATGCACCGGTTGTAACCGTCCCCGCTGGCGGGTTTTATATTCCTATCGAAACCCCCTTTCGGCTTGATGGGTCTGCAACAGACGATGAAACCTCGTTGACGTATTGCTGGGAGCAAATGGACCTCGGCCCTTCGGGTAACCCCGACACACCATTTGGTAACGCCCCTATTTTTAGGTCGTTTGATCCCGTTGAAGACAATTACCGTGTGTTTCCAAGAATGCTCAATGTGGTGCTCGGCAATACCACATTTGGAGAGACATATCCAACCTATGATCGCAACCTGACATTTCGCCTAACCGTGCGCGACAACAACCGCGATGCTGGTGGTACGGCATACGATGAAGTATCGTTTGAGGCCACAGAAGATGCAGGCCCTTTCATAGTAACTTCTCCCGAACAAGGCGATCTGGTAGAAGCCGAAGGCGCATATGAGATTACTTGGGACGTGGCCGATACAGATCAAATGCCCGTAAATTGTCAAGCTGTAACCATAGAACTTTGCCGCTACATCGCTGCCACCCAAAAACTCGAAGTGCTGCAAACACTGGCCACCGACACTCCGAATGATGGATCAGAATTTGTGACAATTGATGATGCGCACATTGGTAGTGGCAGGTACATACGAGTAAGCGCAGCCGATAATATTTTCTTTAATGTTAGCCAGGGTGCTTTTAACGTGGTTCCTCAAAGTCCGCTAGGTGATTTCAGCATTAACCTCACGCTTGTACCGCACTTTGGCGCCAACTTCCTTGAGCTCAACTGGAACGATGATTTTACTAATGAATCCGAGTGGTATGTCGAACGTTCAGACAATGGCAATGCGTCTTTTGTGCTATTAGATAGTTTGCCAGCAAATTCCACCACCTACCAAGATACCAATGTTGACGTACTCAACGGGCACTACGTGTATCGTGTTTATGCAAAAAACTCGGTAAGCCAGAGTAATTACAGCAACGAAGTAGAACATAACCTACTTGGCGTGTCAGAGGCTTTGGAAAACGCTGCCATCAGTGTATTCCCAAATCCAACAAGCGGTGTGCTCTATATTCAGTCAGAATCGGAGATTCAAGCGCTTTCGCTCTTCAGCATCGAGGGCGAGCTGGTAAAAACATTCTCGAAAGCACAAGTCAACTCTGGAAGCATTAAGCTGGGGCAAATTCCTTCTGGCCTCTATTTGATTAAGGCTAGACATGTTCGCGGCACTTGGCACCAGAATGTGCTCTTGCTGAGGTAGTGCCCCCAAAAGGCTTGCTGCAGATGCGGCATTAATACAACTTAATCTGATTTGCGATGATCGACACGAATATGTGGTCGCGAATAGTTCGCGCGTTGTTGAACTTATGTACAGCCAATTAAGGACATTAGCAACAAATGCAAGTCCTACATTTGGTTTGTAACCGATGTCAAAGCAAACTTTTTCACTTACCAAAGAAGTCGAGTTCATTCCGCTTAACAAACTGCTCAAACTGACGAATTTAGTAGGCTCAGGAGGCGAAGCACATGCCGCAATCGAAGAAGGAATGGTTACAGTAAATGGAGCAGTTGAAACGAGAAAGCGAAGGAAGATGAGAGTGGGTGACAGTGCCGTGTTTAAAGGAGATATAATACTGATAAAGAAATGGACGGAACCCAGCGATCAGCCATAAGAATTGGAGCCGAGGTTAAAATTGTGCTGAAAAAAGACCAGAGATCTGGCACTCTCACTGATGGTGTTGTAAAAGACATACTCACCAAATCGCCACGACATCCTCACGGCATCAAAGTGCGTTTAGAGGATGGACAAGTGGGTCGAGTGAAGCACATAGAACTATGAACCTGCAGCAGGTTACTGTATCGAGTTTGGACGTTTCGCGAGCCTAACGAGTTGGTGTGAAAGCCCGTTATGCAGCCGCCCCCGAGTAAAAATTTTACCCCCCCCTATTTTTCAATTTTTTACGTATTTAAATTGGGTTGTTTTTGGGTATGAGCCAAGGAACGAGCTCAGCACGGGTAATTTGCAGCAATTGTAGGCTGTAATAGATTTTCTAATGAATAATTCGGGTTTAACCCGAGTGACTTTGCTCATTTCGGCAAGGCAGCCATCGAAAAGATAATTGCCACACAGCAAGGCTTCATGGCAAGCAGGCGAAGACCAGATGGTGCTATCCGACACCATTGTGCAACTCCGCCAAATATTCCTGCTCCGTTTGACCAGGTGTCGGAATCAACTCAGCCCTGATGCCAAGCACATTGTAGTCCATAATGCTGCTGTATCCGCTGCGCGAAATCACCTGCTCCGTCTGCGATAACACTTCCAAAAGGTCTTGACCGTTTAAGTGAGGCACGACTTTCAGTTTGCCACTACTCTTTTCCGCGGGTTCTTCGGGTCTTCCGCGGATTATGAGCGCAGGTTTGCCACTTTCAATAAATCGCCTTGTCACATCTGCCTCAAAAAGAGTGCGTTGGGGTTCTGGCCCGCTTATGATTGCAACGGCATTCCAAGTAGGAGATTTGCGCTTCAATGGTTCGGAGAATCGACTGAGCGGCCCAATATACTTGGCGCGGTTCACCAACTTCTTTGGGTGCGAAAGCTCACCAGCCAATCCCGGTGCAGCTTCATAATCGGGTATCCACACCTCATTGTATCGACTCATCACCCAGCGGTTTAGCGCGTTGATCAAGCCCTGAAAGCAAGGGCTTTTGATTTCCATTTGATGCGAGACAAAAACACTATGGACAGATTTTGTCCAAAGACCAAATCGTGAATCTGAAATCACCATTTCGATTTGACGCTGCTCGACCAGCGATTGCAGCAAACTATGCTCTCGCCAAATGCTCTTTAATAGCCTTGGTCCTCGCCAAAAAAATGTCGAGCCATGTTGCCATCTTTTGGGTAGCTTATTTCCATAAAAGGAAGGTCTATGCACTCCACATTTGGAAAAGCCTTCTGGATGAGGTTTCGTGGGCCACCATAAGCAGCAACGATGACTTCGTTGCCCAATTCAATTTGATCGCGTATCAAAGGAATACATCGACTGGCGTGGCCCAACCCCCAATGCAGGGGCGCTATTAATACCCGTTTCGGCACGCTTCAAAAGAAAGAAATCAATCCACACCTTTGCCGCCCGCGATTAACGGCCTATGGGAAAGAACAAACTGAAGAAATTCGTACAGAACAAAGCGTTTAGCCATGTTATACAGCCATCAAACGAAGAAGTGCTGAACAAAGATTTTCGTTTGAAGGGCAAATGGAGGGAAGAGTTTGACAACAACAATTCCATTGTGCTTGAGCTGGCATGCGGCAAGGGCGAATACTCGGTGGGCATGGCTGAAATTTATCCCGACAAGAACTTTATCGGCATCGATATAAAAGGGGCACGCATTTTTTCAGGTGCCAAAGCGGTGGAGGAAAAGGGATTGTCCAATGTGCGTTTCATTCGAACCAAAATCGATTTTATCACTTCCTTTTTTGCCCCCGCAGAAGTGAGCGAGGTTTGGGTATTGTTTGCTGATCCCCATCTGCAAAAGCCTCGTAAGCGATTGACAAGTGAACTCTTTCTAGGCCGATATACCAAGATATTAAAACCCAATGGGCTGCTGAACCTCAAGACCGATAGCGATGAACTTTATGCTTTTACGCGCAATGAATCGATAGACAGGTTTAACGAGCAGCAGCCGCAAGTCGTCTTTAATAAAATTGAAGACACGGATGAGTTCTACGAGCGAGGGGTTGAGCAGTTTGGTGAAACAATGCAGCGTGTGCTCAATATTCGGACATTTTACGAGCAGATGTGGCTAGAACAAGGCAAGAAAAATAAAGTACCTCAAATACAGATTGGAGCGCAAATGAAATGGGTCGCGCTTGTATTGATGCTGGCCGCAAGTCAGTTGGGTTGGTCGCAAAAGACATCAGGCGATGAAACGGTAATCAGAAGCAAAAAAGGGGCGTTCTCCTTTTTTTGGGGTTACAATCGATCTGTTTACTCCAGATCAAACATTCACTTCCGCGGTCCAGACTATGACTTTACGGTCTATGATGTTGAGGCGAAAGACAGACCCACACCAGTGTCGCTAGATTACATCCGCCCGCAAAGAATTACCATACCGCAGTACGTCTTTCGCCTTGGTTATTTCCTCACCGATCGACTGTCTATTACAGGCGGAATGGATCACATGAAATACGTCATGGTGCGAAATCAAACAGCCGCCATGTCTGGGGTAATCTCCAACAGAGCTTCTGAAAAATATGCCGGTTCGTACCTGAATGAAGAAACCATCATTACGCCCGATCTATTGACTTTTGAGCACACCGATGGGTTTAACCTTATGTCAGCAGAACTCGACTATCTATTGCCCATTAAGCGCTTTTGGCGCGATCGTTTACAGCTCAGCTGGAACGGAGGATTTGGTGGCATTTGGATTGTGACCAAAACCAATGTGAAGGTCATGGGCGATGGTCTCGACAACGATTTTCATATAGCGGGTTACACAGCCGTGCTCAAGACCGGGCCGAGACTGGAACTTTGGAATCGGGCATTCTTGCTTTTTGAGACCAAGGCCGGCTATGCCACTTTACCCTCTGTTTTGATCAAAAATGCGGCACCAGAAATTGGCGATCACAACGTTGGTTTCATCGAATACTATGGTGCGCTAGGAGTTTACTTCAGAGCATGGGATAGAAAGGGAAATTGACATCACCTTCTATCTTTCCTGATCATCAGTTTCAAACCCGACCACTGCTCATCTACAGCGCACACTTTCACATCGACCAAATCTAGTTTTAGTGCTTCGTTGCGGACAATTGTCTCGCTGAGTTCAGTTGGTATTTTCGATGCCTTTTTGTACCAGCAAATCCAAAAACTGGCATCGCGGAGCTTGTGGGTATTAAACAGTTTTAGCATGTCGGGCAACTCCGCTTCGGCATTGGTGAAAAGCACAACCAACTCCGCCTCTTTCTGTTCTGTTTCTGAGTGATTGGGCGCATCGATGATGTCCTTAAAAAAGGAACGGGGTGCGTTGATAAAATGACAAGCCATATCCTGCTTTATTCCCAGCTTTTTCCAAAGGGGAGTGCCCGAATATCCTGATGAAGCCATGCCTGAAAATTAGCGCTTTTTCAGCCGATTCCTTGTGGTGTTGTAGTCAAGGAAATAAGTCAACCGCACCGACACATTGTTTTGCACGGGCGAGTCGAACGTGCCGTCTAAGTTTGTGTAATACGACTCTCCCACCTGATTGCCTGCAGCAGCCACAGCCTGACGATATAAAATCACCAATTCGCTTCCTGGCGCAAACCACCACGAGTATTTAAGATCAACGTTAAAGGCATTAAAATTTAAGTCGTTGACTCCGTCAAGATTCGCTGGTCGCAAGTCTCCATTTTGAAGGAGCAGATAAAAATCGAGGTAGTTCACATCGGTATAGGTGTGCCTCATGATTAGCGACAGGGAGGATTGAGGACTAAACACATACTGAGCGTCAATGGAGTTGGTGACAGTCAGCGTATTTCGCCTTCCGTAATGCACATTTTCAGCATCGTTGTCAGGCACAAAACCATAGTCGTTATCTGCGGTAGCAACTTCAGAGCGGACAATGGCCAGAAAATGATCGCCAAGTCTCACCCTAGGCGATATGTTGATGGTTGTCTCGTTCTTTCCAAGTCGATTCCACCAGAAATAAGAACTGCGCACATCAAGCGCCAAAGTCTTGCGGTAATCGGTTGAAATGAATCCGCCAAAACTTCGCTGCGCAGGACCTTTAAACCAGCGTCCCGCTTCGCGTGGTTCGAAGTAGTCATACACGTCATTTGGTGTCATGGTCGCGTTGAGGCCAAACGCGAAGAACTTTCGCGTCATAAAGAACCCATTGTATGATATGACGGTTTCCTCGTACCGATTTGGATTGTACAAGAACTGATATCTGGCCGAAAGGTCATGGCTAAATCGGTTGAAGGGCCCAACAGGGCCTACCGTGCGGTAACCAAACCTAGCTTGATAAAAAATGGAGTTGTTTCTTCTTTGAAAACCCAGATCGTTGATCTCGTAGTCATCGGTGCGCATGTTGGCACTTGCCTCCCAGCGCCAATGGCCTCCCACATCGGCCAATCGAATGTTTGCCTGATACCCTGCTTCTACCGAATCGCCCTGAAAAAGAGCGCTTTGGTTAACCCCTGTTGTAAGCAAATGATTGCCCGAATTGGAATAAAACGAACCCAGCAAGCCAGTAACGTTGGCATCGCGCGCACTGCCTCTGCGAAGCACGTTTGTGTTGATCAGACTCACGGATGATGTGCGGTTAAAACGTTGATCCAGCACAAACACGTTATAGTTGGTCAGCGGCTCGGTCAGCACACGGGTTTCTTCGCCATTTTCAGTTCGGGTGGAGTAGTTGTCGGCCGTTACAGCATTCAAAAAACCAATGCCCAAATTTTTCTTGGTTCGTCCCGAAACTTTTGTTGCGTTCAGCAAGCGCGTAAATTCTTGCGTGATCTCCACACTGTCATTGCCATTGAGGTCTGCGCCTCGTATGTTTTTTGGTTCGCCTCCAATGCGTCTGGTATAAAGAAGGCCCCCAATATTGAACAGTTCGGTGCCTTCTGTAAAGAACTGTCTGTTCTCTGCAAACTGATTCTCAAAAGGCCCAAGATTGAGAAATTGCTGATCGTAAGCGACCTGGCCAAAATCAGGTATCAAAGTCATGTCCAGTGTAAAGCTTTCGTTGATGCCGTACTTCAAGTCGAGTCCGGCATTGACATCATAGGTAGTGTTGCCGTCAAAATCATCGGCATAGGCCGACACATAGGGCATAACCGATAGCCTCATTGGCGGATCAATATCGGCCATGTTTGTTAGCAGTCCTGTCTGATACTCCAAACGGTTTCCCGAGGCTAGGTCGAGAAAATTCCATGTATATGTCTGCCTCGTTCTGCGGATACTCCGCATAAAATTTAAGCCCCAATCTGTCACAGGAGTCTTTGGAAAGCGCAGCGCGATGTAGGGAATTTCTACTTCAACGATCCACCCCACTTCTGTTATGTTGACGGCACTTTTCCAAACCGAGTTCAGGCTAAAATCATCCCCGTTTTCGGTGGTTTTTGCATCGCTTTGTGTGCCGGCCGCAGTTACCCAAAAATTGAAATCGCTTAAACCGTCATTATATGGGTTGATGAAAATGCCAAGCCAGTCGCAATTTTGGTTGTACACATCGCGTCTGGTTATCTGACGGAGGATGCTGTCTGGGCTGGGGTCTTTCATCAGCGCTCCGATATAGATCGCGTTGTCTGTGTAAAGTACCCTGATTTCGGTTTCAAATCCTGGTGGTTCGTGCGCGCCATTATCTGGCTCAAACCCTATGAACTCGTTTGCAATTGGCGCTTTGGTCCATGCTGCGTCATCCAAGCGGCCGTCAATCTCAATGTCGAGGTCGGCACGCGTGGCTGGAATGGTTTTTTTCAGAGCCTGACTCCTGACATCGCAAAATCCAAGAGCCAATACCAGAAGGAGGCCAGCCTTTCTTAGCATAGTGCGAAGGTATCGTCTTCAACAAAAGCCGAGCGCATTTTTAGCATGTGGCTAAAATTTGAACCAACTTTGGATTCATGCAAAAAGACTTCTTTGATCAAGTGTACCAGGTGGCCCGCCTCATTCCCAAAGGGCGTGTTACCAACTACGGAGCTATCGGTAAGTACCTTGGCGCAGCACGATCGGCCCGTATGGTCGGTTGGGCAATGAACAATGCGCACACTCAAGTGCCACCAGTGCCGGCCCATAGGGTGGTCAATAGCCAGGGGCTTTTAACTGGAAAGATGCATTTCGAAACGCCACTGAAAATGGAGGAGCTTTTGGCGGCTGAAGGGGTTGATGTGAAAAATGATAAAGTGGTAGACTTCAAAAGGCTCTTTTGGGACCCTGTGAAGGAGTTGGGGTTTGATTAGTCGTTGACGCACTGGGCGATCTGGTGTAGGTCTATGGAGAAGACCTTTCCGTCATTGTACCCTCGATTGCCAAGCTTACTGGTTGGCCGTTTGTTTGACTTTGCTTCAATCATTTCGGAACCTTTGCCTGGTCGCCATGGTGCAAAACCAAGCTGTGGGGTTGTGGCAAACCACAATGAAACCACCTTCTTTTTTAATGCACTGGCAATATGCATCAAGCCTGTGTCGTGTGTAATGACGCACTCGGCCTGGCTAAGAATGCTGGCGCTTTGATTGAGCGTGTACTTTCCGCAGGCGTTCCATGCTCTGTCGCCAACGGCATTAGCTATGTCATCCCCATTTCTCACGTCTTCGGGCCCGCCCAACAAGGCTATTGGCTTGTTGATTTGCTTACACAGGTCAATCATGTTTTCAGTCGGCAAAATTTTACCCGCGGTTTGGCCTCCGATGGCATAAGCCACAAAACCCGATTGCAGTGGTTTTGGTAAATCTGATTTGGCAATCGTCTCGCTATCGGGAATGAAGTAATCCAATCCTTGGCCATCGTCCACAACCCCAAGGGCTGAAACTGAATCAAGGCAGCGTTGGGCAAAGTGGCCGATGGGCAACAATTCGCTCTTAAACTGCACATAAAGCCACTTGGCTACGTTCCGTTTGTCCACCGTAAACCCAAGGGCCTTGATCAAGCGCTTTACTTGTCGAGACCGAATATTGCTGTGCAAGTCGACCACATAATCGTATTCCTGCGCTTTCAAGAAATCAGCTTTTTCAGAAACATACTTGTCAATCGTAATGACTTGGTTGATGTGCGGATTTGGTTCGAGAATTGAAGCATAGCTTGCCTTGGTAATAAAGTCTATCTCCAAAGCTCCTTCAAGCTGCGTTTTGAGCGCTCTAATGACGGGTGTCGTCAGCACAATGTCTCCGATGGAACTAAAGCGAATGATCAGTATGCGCGTGATGGATTTCATGAAGAATGCACGAATGTCATTAATTCGAATTTATGCGCTGCATGTAGTCATTCATGAAAAATGAAGTAATTCGTGCAATATGATGCTGATTGACTCCCATACCCACATTTACCACGAAGACTTTACAGGAGATTTTGATGCTATGATTGATCGAGCACGACAAAATGGAGTTGGGCATTTTCTCATGCCAGCTATTGACTCGGCATACCTCGATGCCATGCACAAAGTGGCCGATCGCTTGCCCTCGCTCGCCCACCCTATGATGGGGCTTCATCCATGCTCGGTGAATGGCGATTTTGAGAAAGAACTCGACATCGTGCATCGACACCTTTTCAAGCCTGTTCGCCAATATTGTGCCGTGGGTGAGATCGGCATTGATCTCTATTGGGACAAAACCACATTGGATATTCAAATAGAGGCATTCGAGCGGCAAATTGGTTGGGCAAAGGCCTTGAAGCTCCCTATTGTGATTCATGTGCGCGATGCATTTGAGGAAACCTTAGAAGTGCTTGATCGATTAAACGATGACCGCCTAACAGGTGTATTTCACTGCTTCACAGGAACGAGGCAACAAGCCCAGCACATTCTTGATTATGGAGGCTTCAAACTAGGAATAGGAGGAGTACTCACGTTTAAGAACGGCAAGATTGATCAGTTTATCAGCGAGCTGCCCTTAGAAGGCCTGATCCTTGAAACGGATGCTCCATACCTTGCACCTGTTCCTCATAGAGGTAAGCGAAATGAACCATCTTACACTAAATTGGTCGCTGAGAAATTAGCGCTTTGCTACAATACTACTATTGATGAAATTGCCACTCAGACCACTGCCAATTGTCGAAACCTGTTTAACAGAGCGTTTCCAGAAAATGCCTAAGAACCTGCTTTTTATTTTCTGCGCATTGACCACCTCGCTGACAGCCCAAGAAGAGCCAGGTAACCAGGTAGTTGGTGCAAGATCGCTGTCATTTGGAGCCTATGCCGATGGATACTACTCTTATTATACCCAAGCCAATGATGTTGCCTATCAGGTGCATGATGCCACTGGGGCTTACCACAACAACTTTGGCTTAAACGTGGCACAAGTAAGCGCTGCATATGAATCCAACAGACTTCGTGGCGTGTTGACTGCTCAGTTTGGTGACATCCCTGCAATAGCTTGGTCAGATCAGTACAGCAACCTACAGGAAGCTAATGCGGGAGTGAGATTGGCAAGGAACCTTTGGCTCGACATCGGATTTTTCAAAACGCATGTTGGAACAGAAAGCTTTCTGGCCAAAGACAATCACCTAAGCATCATGACGCTGGGCACATTTTACGGCCCGTTTTATCAAAGTGGAGCCAGACTCAGCTTCGATACAGATAGCAAGTGGCATTTTGAGGCGCATGCCATCAACGGCTATAATTTGCACATTGATAACAACGATTACAAAACGTTTGGTGTGTTGGCCGCCCATGAATTTGGCGAGCACCTGGCACTAAGCTATTCAGCCATGGCTGGTCAAGAAAGTGTTGGTCAGTTAGTCGATGGATATCTTGTATATCAAAACCTCTATGTCAATATCAACTATGAAAGGGTCGACATACAATTAGGGGCCGATGTGGCGGCCGCAAACAACTGGCGTACTGGTCAAGGTTGGCTTCCCGATCCATTAATTGCAGCACTGGCAACTGTGAAATACCACGTTAATAGCAAGTTTGCCACCACAATTCGCGGAGAAATATTCAGTGATGAGAGTTCCATCAACAGCATGCGATTGGAAGCACGATACAGCCCATTGTCTGGACAATCTCGCAATACCTCAAGCATAGGAATGACCATTTTTGGTGGAACACTAGGCTTTGAGTATGCGCCAAATCAGAATGGATTTTTGAGGTTAGAGTCTCGATTACTCTTGGACCCCAACTCGCCAACAACGGTGCTTCCAACGGGTTATTCCGCATCCAATTCTGGCACCAACCCCATGCTTGATAATCGAGTTCAGGTTATTGCTACGGCTGGCTTTTTCTTTGATAAAAATCAATTCGCCCGGTGACGTCCATTCTAATCATATACACGGGAGGTACCATAGGCATGGTCGAGTCGGCCGATAAGAAAACGCTGGTTCCCTTTGATCTGGAATACATTTTGTCGCACATTCCTGAACTAAAGAAGCTAGATGCCAATCTTGATTCGCTCTCGTTTGAAGTGCCCATTGACAGCTCGGACATGGAACCGACTCACTGGACCATTTTGGGCAAGGCCATACGCGACAAATACAATGAGTATGACGGCTTTGTAGTTCTGCATGGCTCTGACACCCTGGCCTACACCGCATCGGCACTGAGCTATATGCTTGAGGGGCTCAAAAAACCGGTGATTATTACGGGATCTCAATTGCCCATAGGCATGATTCGGACCGATGCACGGGAAAACATCATTACAGCAGTAGAAATAGCGGTACAACAGGCAAACGGAGAGCCGATGGTCCAAGAAGTTGCCGTGTTCTTTGAGGACATGCTTTACAGAGGCAACAGAGTTAAGAAACTGAGCACCGAGGCTTTTGAAGCCTTCTTTTCACCAAACTATTCTGCTAGCCGAGGCAGGTGTAAGCATCAATTTTGACGAGGATGAACTTTATCGGTCGACCGAATTAACGTTATCGCTTAAAGATGGGTTCGACAATCGAGCCGTAGTCTTGACCTTGTTTCCGGGCATTGCGGTGCCCATGGTTGAGCGCGTCTTAAACAACAGCGGCCTACGCGGTTTGGTGCTCTTGACTTTTGGCGCGGGCAATGCACCCTCGTCTGAGCTGTTTTTGAACATGGTAAAAGATGCGGTTGACAGAGGGTTGGTCATCGTTAATGTCACGCAATGCGCCATGGGGCAAGTGGAGCAGGGTAAGTATGTAACAAGCACAGGGTTGAAAAAAGCTGGAGTGGTCAGTGGGCATGACATGACACTAGAGGCCGCCATTACTAAATTGATGTTTTTATTGGGTCAAAGTGATGATGCACATTGGGTACGACAGCAAATGGCAATGAATTTAAGAGGAGAGCTTACGGAGAACTGATATGGCAAAGCGCGAGAACAGGAGAAACAAGTCAAAGGAACCTGAGCAAGTTACTCAGGCAGAAATCATCCAACCAAGTTCCGCGCCCGCTCGCGACTTGAAGCCTTTGATTGCCATCTTTTTATTTGGGATTCTGCTGTACGGTAACACGGTCTTTTTTGGATTTACGCTTGATGATAAACTTTACATCACGGCCAACGAGTTTACCAAAAAGGGGTTTGAGGGTATAGGCGACATCTGGACCAATGATATGATGACCGGGTTTTTTGGCAAGAAGAAAAACTTGGTTGAAGGTGGCCGATACAGACCACTTGCATTGACTACCCATGCTATTGAATGGCAATTTTTTGGTAAGAACGCTACGGTTGCGCACTTGGTGAACATATTGTTGCACAGCCTCATGGGAGTGGTTTTGTTGCTTGTACTGCAACAAATATTCGATACCAAAGGCCCAAAAAAATGGTGGTGGACCCTACCCGTTGTGGCAACATCTTTGTTTTTGGCGCATCCTACTCACACAGAAGTTGGGGCCAACATCAAGAGCCGAGATGAAATCATGAGCTTGCTTTTTGCGTTGCTCAGTTTCTATTTGATTTTATTGCACCTCAAAAAGTCAAACGCTTTGAATTTGGCTTTCGCAGGTTTATGTTTTTGGCTGAGCCTTGCTTCCAAAGAATCGAGCATTACTTTTTTGGGTGTGGTTCCGTTAACCTTGATATTCTTCCCAAAAGGAGATATAAAAAAGAGCGTGGTGGCCGTTTCTCCCCTAGTGGCAGCGACCTTGGCCTATTTCGTACTGAGACTTTCGGTGCTGGGTAGTGCTGGTGATTCGCTCACTGTGGCCCAAGAGCTTATGAACAAGCCCTACCTCAACGCCACCGATGATGAGCGCTTGGCCAGCATCTTCTTTACTATGGCCTTGTACTTAAAACTGCTGGTGTGGCCGCATCCGCTGACGCACGACTATTACCCGTTTCACCCATTCGCCAGTCTTGAGCAACTGTCAGCAGGGGAAAGTGGTTATGCCGATTGGTCCTCCCCCTTGTCGCTGCTCGGGGTGATTTCCTACGCTGCCATTTTTGTATTTGGTCTATACACGTTGATCAGGCGAATACAAGGAAAATCACCAAACATTTTTGGATACGGAGCACTTCTGTTTTTGGGAACATTCATCTTATTTTCCAACTTGTTTTTTGATATCGGTGCGTTTATGAACGAACGCTTTCTGTTCATTCCAACACTCGGATTTGCCGTTCCTCTTGCGTGGGTTTTGGTTGAGAAGTTGGGGAAGAAATCAACGATGAGCACTGGACTGATTCTCACTAGTGCTCTGCTTGTGGGCTACACTGCTAAGACCATTCACCGTAACTACGCCTGGGAAAATGATTATGCGCTGGCCGCTGCTGATGTTGGCACATCCGATGGATCGGCCAAGGTGAAAATGACCATGGGTAGTGAACTGCTCGATCAGGCCAAAGAACCTAAGAACACCGCCAAGAGGCAACAACTTCTCAAGCAAGCCGAGGAGTATGAGTTGCAGTCGCTCAAAATATATCCGACCTACTTTCCCCCGCTCGACATATTGGGCAACATCTATTTTGAGCAGGGGAACCTAGAATATAGCGTGCATTATTTTCAACAGGCATTGAAGCTGAAACCCAGAGACCCACGAATCCAAAACAATATGGAGGCGGTTGCCAATCATGCAAAAATGGAAGGTGCGCACGAACCGGCCATCAAGGGTTACAAGGCATTGGCAAAATTGCTCAAAGGCGCAGACCAGGCCAGAGTGTACTCGTCTCTGGGAGAGCTGTACGGGAAAGACTTGAATGACCTGACCAACTCTAAAAAGTATCTGGAACTTGCCAAAAGAGCGAATCCGAACGATGCAGGGGTGTATCAAAAACTTGGCATTGTCTACGCGATGAGCGGTCAGAAGGACTCGGCCATTGTAACCTTTGAGAAAGCATATGAAATGGACTCGACCAATGCGCGTGTCTTGTTGAACCTAGGCATTTTGTACAATAACAATGGCAATCACGAGTTGGGAAATAAATACTTGGAAAGGGCGCGTACGCTAGATCCAACCGTAATGGGTGGAAAGTAACAATTACATTCGCAGACCCAAAAACGGAGAGGTGGCAGAGTGGCTGATCGCGCACGCTTGGAAAGCGTGTTTACGGAAACGTAACGGGGGTTCGAATCCCCCTCTCTCCGCAAGTCTTTAATCCTTCGCGCAGGCGAGGGGTTTTTTATTTCTGACAAGCCGAACTTGTTCGAGCGCAGTCTGAAATAAAAAAGACCAGTGAATGAAGTGAACTTGGATTTCAGACTTGAACCTCCCCCACTTGGGGATCACGTAGTAATCCTGCTTTCCGAAAAGCCGAACTTGTTCGAGAGAAAACACGGATAAATCCGTGTTACTCGGATAAACACGGGTTGATTTTGCAGTTATATGGGTCGACTTTGATAATTCTAAACGATTTTGGTTGCTCTGAACCGAGCCGAAGAATCTATATGCCTATCATCGGTAGGCAGGGTTTCTTTAAAATGAATACAATTATCAATAACCGTTTGACACTAGATTCTGTATGAAGTTATACCCAATCAGTGGAGCGACTTCAGTAGGCGGCAGCATTTATGAATTTTCAGGGGTTACGGCCTTAACAAACAACGTGCGCTTTACAATAGGCACAGCTAATAAAGCGCAGACACCTTTGCCGATAGAGCTTGCCGTATTCAACGCTATTCCTCAAATTGACGCAACCGTTGAACTGAATTGGACAACAATGTCTGAATCGGACAATGACTTTTTTACCATCCAGCGATCTAAAGTGGGTAAGTTGTGGGAGCGGGTGCAAGATGTTTCTGGAGCAGGTAATTCTAATTTCTCCATTGAATACTCAATAATTGACTATGAACCCTATTCGGGATCATCCTTTTATCGACTTACGCAAACTGACTTTAACGGAAACGTTGAGTTTTTTGAACCTAAGAAAGTAAATATGCCGCTCGCATCCTCATCAAAAATTACAGTCTTTCCGAATCCGGTAAGACTAGAACTCACCCTGGGCAATTTAACTTCTTCGAGCGAAGAAATTCAAATATTCGATGTTCTAGGACAGAACGTAGCAGAGCTGACAGAACGAGTGGAAAAAGGTGAAAATGAAGTCACAATGGACTTTAGTCAACTGGTTAGAGGAGTATATTTTATTCAGACCCAAGCTTCGTCAATCAAGATTCTTAAAGAATAAAATTTCGTTCACTCTAATTGTTAAAACTTTTCTACATGGACGATCTTGACACATAACCAGCAAGAATAAAATGCTTTTTAGCTTTTAGGACAAAGAGGTTGATTCAGAAACGGAGTTCATATCCTCCGTCACTCTTATCAAGGATTCATTCCCAGTTCTGATTCAAGTATTTGCTTTATTTTGCGTGGTCATGACTTACTTTTTTGTATTGATCTTTTGGCTCATTTCGACTCTTGCTTGCGGCATAACAGATTTTCCAAAAGGAGTATATCTGGACACTGAGGCCATTCGAGGGAAAAAGCCGATATCGGCATCATTTACGGTAAGGGAATACAAAGCGGTGATATTTGATCAATACACTAACAACTATAAAGTTGAATCTAGTGTGGGAAAAAAAGTGGTGCGAAAAGAATGGCTTGCCGTCAGTGACGGAAAATCCTTGTATTTAAATTGCGGCAAACTTGGCTATGATGGCGGTTTTTCAAAGGTCATTGTGGAGGGTCATTTTCTAGTTTTTAAGGGTGGCGTCTCTACAGAAGTATTCACAAGGGCTCCTACGTTTAACTCTCAATTACCTAACCGTGGAGAACAAAATTCCAAGGGTCACATGGGCTATTACACATTCATTTATGATACGGATAGAGGTGCATCTTGGATCGTGAATCGAGAAAACTTTATCAACCTAATGAGCATCAATGATTTCACGTTTAGTCATGCTCGAAATTCACACATGGGAGAAGATGTAGTCCATCGTTTCGTGTCTATTCTAAATGATTCTATCGATAGCGGTTCCGTTGATTTTAAAATGTTGTATGGCGGGTCAGAATTGAAATATCCATTTCACTTGGTTGTATATAGAAATGCGAAAGGAGAAGATCGCTCTATGATTTCCTATGCGATCAATGATTCATTAGAACTTGGCATTGCAGCCAACAACTATGTGCCCACAACGCTCTCGTCCCATGATTCAAATCGAGTCTGCTTAAAAAGTCCACCATATAACTGCGTAGTTATTAATGGTCTGGAGGGAAAAAAGGCTTATGTCAAAGTTTCTAAATCTCCAAGCGCCCTAGGGGCAACTATAGAATTGGTATCTCAAGATGAGGCTGAATGGGATGGCAGAAAGATTCAGCGCAGAATCAATAAATCTGATCATTGGTTTGATTAACGGCTCTGTATAAAAGCAGTGGCGGTATTCAAACTGTATTCTTGTCCACCGCCACCAAGTTTTCTTTAAACCCTAATTATTCAATGAGTTTTTTGAGCACGACTTCATTTGGTGAAATGGCTGGCTCCGTACGTATTTTGGCATTTTTACGAGCGATGCATCGCGCCCTCTTGTCGTGTTCCGATCATTGGGCCAAAGCGGTGGTTGTGACACAAAAAAAGGCCACCGACACAATCATCGGCAGCCTTTTATTTTTTTGGGCAGATAGCGTTACTTCTTCTCTAGCTCAATCTCCACGGAAATGCCCTTATAACCAATCAATGAAGTCGAGGTTATTTTCATGGTCTTTCCGCTCATTTCGCCAACGTCATAGGTACCACTAAGATCTTGACATTGATCGATGGGTTCGGCATGCTCCTCTTTGTCTTCGTCATCGTGCTCGTCTTCTTCGCCTTCATGATCATGCCCGTCACCTTCGGCTTCGGATTGATTTGAAACGGTGAATTTGTCTCCCTTCTCATCAAATTGCCAAGCAAATTCGGCATGTTCGTCTTCTATGTGCCATTCTCCCACGCAAACTTCATCGTAGATGTCGCAATCGTCAAACGATAATTCGGGTAAATGATCCGCTTCTTCTTCCTCACCATCAATAACCAATTTGGTAACCGTCCAGGTTTCACCGCTCAGGCGGTTTGAAAAAGACTGTGTCTTGTTGCAGCTTGCTGCAATGAGCGCAGTAAACGCGCTTAGTATTACTATTTTTTTCATGCTTCTTAATTTATAGTTACTTCAAATTCAACCTCTACGTCAGTTTCACCCGGATCGCACGTGCCGTCTTTGATTCCTTCGGGTTGATGCTTCAAGGAGAGGTGCACATGCCCCGTGGCCATATCCGTGGCAAACCACATGGTTTCAAGGCCCACTTCATGCGTTCCGTCTGAATCGGTTCGCTTGATGTCGAGCACACCATTAGCCAGGCCGTCTTCGGCTTCGAAGCACAGAATGTGCTCATCGTCTTCTTCACGAATCTCAGCGGTGATGTCTTTCACATCTTCACCGGACGCATCGAGGAAAACGGCCTCAACGGTGTAGGCGCTGCCCGAATCGAGCATAATGTCGCCCATTGTAGGATCATCGCCACCTGGCCCATCGGGATCAGACCATGCCACGTCAAAGTGGTCGCCTGTTCCCTCTTCGGTGAAGTGCAGTTCAACAGTTGTTATTTGTTCTTGTTCGTTGACAATTGGATCGGGCAAGTCGGGTTGATCGTCATCCCGTTTGCACGATGCCAATGTTGTAATTAGTGCAAGGGAGAGACCCATTGCAAGTTTAATTTGCTTGTTCATAATATTTTAAAGTTGTTGGTATAGAAAAATGGTGTCATGCCACACCGTTGGTGCGCACAACTTGGTAGGAGCAAGATGCTCTTGAAAAATGATAAGAGAACCTATACCAGTGCAGGAGGCGCTCGGCCGTTCCGCCCTTTCTCAAGGTCTGAGGCGGGACTGAAAACCGGATTGGAGAAAACCATTTCGAGCCCGATCAAAGTAAAGTCGAGCTTTTCTAGTTTGGTTCGGTGGTAGCTTCTTGTGAGCATTAGGTCGCACAACTCGCAGTGGATATCCGTTGCTGTTAAGTGCGCTTTGTGCCCGCAATCAATGAGTGTTTCGTGGTGAACCAACCTTCGGTGGCAGGCGTCTTTTTCTGTTTCAGCCATACAGGCATGCACGCTATGATCGTGCAGGCCATGCTCAATCAGTAAATGGAGCGAGGGAACACTTAATGCGTACAGCATTAAAAACAGAGGCAGGAATCGTATGATGCGTAACCCGTGTACCACAGCGCTGCAAAAGTACAATTTTGCACACAGACTGGGATGCCCGCGTTGCTTGAACGTTTTGTTGTTCTCTACACGAAGGCACACCATTATAGAAGAGTTTTAATCGAGCAAACAACTCCTAATGGGGTCGCAGTTGCCTATAATCAGCTTATAGACATGGCATGGACAGCCTAGTAGGTCGTGCATGTATGATAAGCAGATCTATGATACAGCTCGAAAAAGACTAAATGAGACTGAAAACCACTGCAGGAAGGCTAAACCTCCAAAACAACAACGCCCCCAGTTCCTGACGTTAGCGCCTTTTGCAGGCGACAATTTGTCGTATCTATCTAGGATAATTACGGGACCCCCAATTCACGTAAGAAAGTAGAGTTACAACTTAATCAACTTTGCCGAAAACACCTCGGCCTTCGTATGGAGGGTCACAATATAAACACCGCTTTCCAAAGCCGAAATATCGGTGGTCATTGAGCTGTCAAGGCTGTGCTGCGCTGCAACCTGGCCTAGGGCATCATGGATGAAGAGCCACCCTTTTTCAACGCTATTATGTGCCCAGTTAACGGTGAAGTGACTGCCTGCTGGGTTGGGGGCAATGCTGATCGACTGTCTGTTCGCCTCCGTTAGACCTACTTGATAATTGCAAGGGTCAAAACTATTTGAGATCGTTTGCCCGATTTGGGTTGCCGGACTGCCCACAGTCCCATGGCTTCCAACAGTCGACTGAGCGGTGGCTTCGTTGAAGGTAACGTTGGTTACCAGCGTATTTGGCGTATAAGTATGGCATTCGTTTTGGCCGTTGATATCCACCTTTACAACGTAGACATCCGAATTCTGCACGCCAAAGCTAAATGTATGGCCTGCGGCAATAAACCCTCCATCAACCGTCTCGATGGCCGAGTTAAAAAAGTCCCCCTGCTCAGCCCCGAATGTCCTTGTCCAAACCGTGTCGCCAACAGCGTCTGTGCGCAGCATGTAGGCATCTTCTTGCCCTCCGCCAAAGCTGCGGGTGTAGCCGCTTACAATAAAGCCACCGTCAGAGGTTTGCCTCACCGACCTACCCGAGTCAAAGGCACCTCCACCGTAAACCTTAGACCAAACCACGCTTCCATTTGAATCCAGTCTAGACAGAAACACATCTTCCTGACCAGCGCCAGCGCTCTGAGTCTCGCCAGTAATGATATAACCGCCATCATCCAGTGCATCAATTGCATGGCCAAAATCATTCATGGATCCCCCATAGGACTTTTGCCACTCGATGTTTCCGCCCGAGTCGGTTTTTATCACATAAGCATCTGCATCGCTTTGACTAAAGCTGAACGTGTACCCTACAACGGCAAATCCACCATCCTGCGCCTGCGTCAGTGCCAATGCTGCATCGATAGACTGGCCTCCATACGTTTTTGTCCAAACCAAGTCTCCGTCTTTTGACACACGCGCTAGGTAGACGTCTCTTAGCTGCCCACCGAGACTCTCGGTTAATCCTGCCATCACAAACCCGCTATCGCGTGTCTCAACTACAGATTCAATTACATCATCTTCTGATCCCCCGAAAGTTCGTGACCAAACGGTATCACCTGCCGCGTTGAGCTTTATGATGTAGGCATCTGATTCACCTGCGCCAAAACCATGCACTTCGCCAACTATGCAAAATCCGCCATCGCGTGTTTGAATGGCATGCAACCCTCGATTGCCACCAGCATGTCGGGCCGCGCTGTCAACCTGCTGACCGTAAGTTCTAGTGAACACGGTGTCTCCGTTATTGGTCAGCTCAATCAAGTATAGCTCAGAAGTAAACAAACCAGACAAATCATATGATCCGGCAACGATATAGCCCCCGCTGTCTGTCAGCTCTATCGAGCTGGCCTGATTGCCAAAAGCATTGCCAAAAGTCCGCTGAAACTGCAATTGTGCATAACCCAAATTACCAAAAACAAAGAGCAAGATTGGAAGAATAAGGGCACTTAATCGCATGCAATGTCGGTTCGAAGGCCTAACGCCTATGACGAAACATGAGCCTTTCGGCCTGCAAGAACGGAAAATTTTCAGCGCAGTATTCTCTGCTAGAGTCACCGATTCGAAAAAAATTCGAATGCTAAAAGTGGCCTGTTTGGCTGGTCTCAATACATTGCGCCATCATCGAAATCGCAATGAATGACGTACTATCACTAGCAGACATTAAGGCCTTAGTTGATTCCTTTTACAGCAAGGTGCGTACTGACCAATTATTGGGGCCGATTTTCAACCAGGTAATTGAGGACCGTTGGTTGGTACATCTCGATAAAATGTATCGGTTTTGGCAAACAGTATTGCTAAACGAGCATACATATTCTGGCAGCCCGTTTCCGCCTCACGCTAAACTACCAGTGGAAAAAAGGCACTTTGATCGCTGGATGGCCTTGTTCAATGAGACGGTGGATGAAAAATTCCAAGGAGAAAAGGCAGATGAGGCCAAGTGGCGTGCCTCCAAGATGGCCGAAATGTTTCAAATCAAGATTGACTATTTCAAAAACAATCCAAAGTGAGATAGTAAACAACCGATCCTTCAGCGAAGGCAGCCGAAAAAACATATTCAGCGTGCTGCAACAATAGCACGAAGCAATTTTTGTTTCATAAATCGCACAATCGAGTGTTATGAATATGTTGCCCCAAGTTGAACAATAAAAAATTCAGAGCGCTAAAACTCGGAATCAGCGGACATTTAATATGTTTGGCAGCCAAAATTGAAAATGACATTTAAAAACGCTCAATAAGAAGCACAAATACGTGAATATGAAACGAACATTTTTAGCACTACTGATGACCCTGGCAATTGTGTTTGTAGGTCTGGGAACATCTTTCGCCCAAGAAGGTGGAGAGCAACCTGCCGAAGAAACGATGATGGCCGATAGCAATGCCTCTGATAGCAATGCTACAGAAGAAGTAGCCGCAGACCCCAAGCCTGAAGAGGAAGAAATGGAAGACGAGAGTGCCATGGCCGAGCCTGAAGAGGAAGCCAGCATGCACCAAACCATCAAACAAAAATTCATTGAAGGTGGGCCTGCGTTCATGTCGTTTGTATTGATCTGTCTTATTCTTGGATTAGCATTGAGTATTGAGCGTATTCTGTACTTAAATATGGCATCTACCAATACCGAGAAATTGCTCGATCAGGTAGAGAATGCAATGCAATCAGGCGGAGTGGAAGCAGCCAAAGAAGTTTGCAGAGACACACGCGGACCTGTGGCGAGTATTTTCTACCAAGGCCTGTCGCGCGCTGAACGCGGACCTGAGGAAGTTGAGAAGTCAGTAATCGCCTACGGAAGTGTGCAAATGGGGCAACTGGAAAAAGGACTTTCATGGATATCGCTGTTTATAGCCTTGGCACCAATGCTCGGGTTCTTCGGAACGGTAATCGGTATGATTGACGCATTTGATGCAATCGCGGCAGCCAACAACATTTCTCCTGGTATTGTGGCAGGCGGTATTGGGGTGGCACTTATTACTACGGTATCTGGTCTCCTTGTGGCCATGGTGTTGCAAGTATTCTACAACTACTTGGTCGCTAAAGTTGATGGCATTGTAAACGAAATGGAGGATGCTTCCATCTCACTCATTGACATTTTGATCAAGCACGATACAGCTAAATAAGAAGAGCATGTTTCAAAAGGTAAATCA
>NW_028284248.1:0-32488 GCF_059516105.1 Syngnathus floridae | reverse complement strand
ATGATCGGCTGATGTATAAGGTATGCGCGCTTGTAGGGTTTGGGTTTGAAAATCAGAATACCGAATCTTTACGGTGACACAGGCCGTTAATTTTTGGCCGCGTCTTAGCTGAAAGGCTAGGTTTTCGGCCATGGCCAGCATGATGCCTTTGAGCTTTACCATATCAGTGGTGTCTCTATCAAATGTGCGTTCGGTGCTGATGCTTTTGCGTTCGTTAAACGCTATGACCGGACTTGGATCTATGCCATTGGCTTTTTTCCAAAGGGTACGCCCATTTTGTCCAAGCACATTTTCCATAAGGTCCATGGGCATTTCTTGCACGGTTTTTATTTGCTTTATGCCAAGGTTGCGCAGGGTTTGATAGGTCTTTGCTCCTACCATGGGTATTTTCCTTACCGATAATGGGGCCAAAAATGGTTTTTCGGTGCCGCGTTTTATCTCAATCTGATTGTTTGGTTTGGCCTCGCCTGTGGCCACCTTTGATACTGTTTTGTTGATGGATAAGCCAAACGAGTTGGGTAGCCCTGCTTCACGGATAATTTTCTGACGGATTTCGCTCGCAATTTTAGCGCAGCCAAAGAATCGATCCATTCCGGTCATGTCCGCATAAAACTCGTCAATGGAAGATTTTTCAAACACCGGAACTTCTTCTTTGATGATGTCAGTAACGATGTCTGAGTACTTAGAATAGGTCATGCTATTGCCCTTGATAACGATGGCTTCTGGACAGAGCTGGCGCGCCATTTTCATGGGCATAGCCGAATGGATACCAAATTTGCGCGCTTCATAACTACACGCAGCCACTACCCCACGATCGGTTGTACCTCCGATCAATACAGGTTTGTCATTCAATCTTGAATCAACCAATCGCTCGACTGAAACAAAAAATGAATCGAGATCTAAGTGCAGTATTTTTTTTGATGCATCGATGCCTTACGACTAAATGTCAAAAATAAAAGCATACTGCAATTTTTAGCTTTTTTTTGACGAAGACCTATCCTACTTTGAAAATAAATATCCTCCCTGTATTCTAATATATGGCACAGGCGGAGTACTCTCGTACCAGATATTACCAGGCTCAATACGGAATACGATTTTCTTAAGCGGAGTTAGTATAACTGGCAGCCCTAAACCGAAATATTGATTTTCAGATTGATTTCCTCCGTCCGCATTTATTCCAAGCGAAAACCAACCATTTAGTTTCCTCATATAGCTCATTCTAAGCACGTCAAACCCTAGAGTATCGCTTTGGAAGTGAGAATAATTAAGTAAAACACTGCGTTTATCATTTTGGAATGAAGCCGAAGCTAGGTACGTTTCAATGCTTGTTTGGTTGATCGCTTCGTTGCTCGAAGCCAGTAACAGAGCATTGGATAAGCGCTGATAACTTACTAACATGGTCAGTACATTTTTCTTTAAGGCTTTGTTGTATGTAATAGTGCCAATAGTTGATGTTGTGTTTTGACGGTAGGCAATGAGATTGCCTTGCTCAACGGATTGAGCTGCCTGAAATCCAGAGAAGGGTGAATAGCGCACCATCAAATTCGGCCATTTTTTAAAAACTGTCTGCGCACCAAATTCCATTTGGATGTTTTCAATGTTCTCTGTGGATGCAGACAACACATTTTTGTTGGAATATATCAACCCGGTCAAGAATCGAGTCTTGATTGGCTTTAACAAAAAACTCGCACGAGCACCCGTTCTTAAAAAATCAGGTTGAGCACTTAATTCTATTGGATTGTTGTAACCTTTCATTGATAGCTGAGCATATGTTTCCAGACTAACGCCTGCAATGCTCGTAAGTAGAAAGACCGTATTCTTCATTCGATCTGAGGTAACACTGTCTGCGTTAGAATTTCCGAAATAGACAGAAGAACTTGCTCCTATACTTGAACTATTAGAAAGTGAGAATGATACGGCTGGCTCAAAAATGTATCCATGATTAAGCCAACTGATTGACTCGGGACTAAATAGCTGTCCGTTGGCAGGACCGATTCTGGAGGCAACAATAGAAACTTCATGACGATCAATTTCATAAGCTACGCCAGCTTCAACTACATTTAAAGAATCCACGCCTATAAAAGCACCTGATCGCGTTCTTCCTACCATGGAATAGACACGAGCCTGACGAGTTGCCCGATACTCAATTGAAGCCCCAAAAAGCTGTGGAAAAAAGTCAGGAATTGGCCTGTACGCAAATCGCGTGGGAAATACACTTCCAACACTAATGTTCTTTACTCTTCTAAGCTTAACCGTTGAACTTCCAAATCTTAACGAATCTGAAAAAAGCTCTTGTCTTGACAAAGAATGCTGATTGTTACGCAGCCCGCTACTAAGTTTAGCCAACTTATTTTGTTTCGCTTTTAGCTCAGCCAATCGATCAGAATTGCGATCCTTTTTCTGGTTTAAACGAGCTAGCTTGCGCAGCTTTTCATTTGGAATTTCTGGTTTTCCAATGTTCTCTGAATCTATATCTTTCATTGAAATATTTAAGCTATCCATGTTCGATTCAACATTTGGGTTTAAGGCATCAATTCTTGCTCCAAGGACGTTTTGCTTTGAAATCAGATCATATTGCTTTTTTAAAATGAGATCAGAATTGCGCTGAATATCATCAGGGGTTAGACTTTGATCTGCCCATAACTTTTCATCATATTCTAAGGTGATGTAGTTGTAGGGAGCATGAATGTCTTTCCATTGAAATTTTTGATCCAATAGCGCAAATCCAGTTACTCGCAAGGGGATACTCCCTGCGGTGACTATGCCGTCTATTCGATTGAGATAAACTGGATAGGTATATAGACTTCCGAGTTGTCTTGCACGATATTCCATCGAGGATGAAACGAATAGGCGATCTAAAGAAATAATTTTTCTCTGCTTGGCAATTGCATTGTCTTTTTCTGAAGTCGGTTGGTTTTCCTCTTTCTTTTCTTTAACCGCGATCAGCTTCTGGTATGACAGAAGTTTATCGTCAACATAGAGTCTTGCTTTTTTTGCTCTCCGATCCATTAAGATTGTTGTATCATCATTGATATAGACCGTGTCTTGAAACGGGCTTGTTCCTAAAACTAATTCTGCTTCCTTTATGCTTTTTAGATTAATGGATACGCTGTCGGAGTTTAAATCCTGAACTGACATTCGATCCGTAGTGTGCCCAATGAGATCGGTCTGATTGAACCAAATTTGTTGATAGCGATCTTTCACAATAAATGTATAACTGTAATATCCATCGGGCAAACCATAGTTTTTAAGTAATTCGAGGGTGTAATTCTGAGTATCTGAAACCAAACTATCAACGGTGAGTATTTCAGATTTTATTGGATTAAAGCCATCCTTTGTCGGCATCAATACTGCTTGTTTAATTATTATGGAAGAATCAGAGTTAGCCAAAAAGAAGCTAACCGAAACATCTTTGCGTTTTCCTTCAGAAACTACTTGAGTGTTATTTAGTCCCGACAAACCCAATTCTCCGACAAGCGTCAGTTGCCCCAAGGCATCTATCGCACTTAAATTCACTAACACGATGGTTAGAAAATATTTGGTGAGGCCGCTATTAAAATTGGAGTACACTCGGGTGCAAATGAGCGAATAAATTCACAATTAAATGTTAATAATAAACTCTATTCTATACTTTTGCGACATGCCTAAACTCTCGACACTGCTCTTCCTGAGCAATTTGCCCTTATTACTACTATCCCAAACTAACATCCTGATTCCAAATTTTCATCCTTCCAATAGATCAACCAATCTGTTTCAAAATGTTACCGTTACTGGCAATATAAACGGTGCCGAGCAAGCTCATGCTTCGCTCAGTCATAATGGTAATGTAGTGGCAGAGCAGACAGCAACGCTCAATTTTAGTTCAGGCGGGACAGGTAATAACCTCAATAGCCCAGAACCAATAGGTGGCTTTTTCTTAGAAAAATACGAGCGTCTATTGCAACTTGGATTGTTGCCCGAGGGTAGATATCAACTCTGCGTTTCTCTAAGTAATTCGCAAGCCAAAACCTGCGTGGACTACAGACACATAGTAAGGCCTAGCCCAATATGCATTTCATTGAGCTATCCAGCAAGTGAATCTAAACTAATTTCCGCCTACCCAGTATTCCTTTGGACACTTCCAATGACCTCGCAATTAGGCATTGAAAGTCAACTGAAAATAACCGAATCCTTTAACAACAATTCAAATGCCATTTCTAGGCACTACAGCATGCCAGGGTTATTCGGGCATGTTGTAACGAATGGAAACAGTTTAATCTATCCCATAACAGCTCCTAAACTCGAAGTTGAGAAGAAGTATAACTGGAGTGTGGATTTGTTGTTTAACAACGAGCTTGTCTGCCGATCGGAGGTCTGGAACTTTTCTTTACCGAGAGATACCTCACTTCAAGATATCCCGGTCAACCTCGCATATATAGACCTGCAGGAAGTCTCAGACTTGGCCGCCTTCCGTGTACTTGGAGAACTCAAACTTTACTTAAAGACTAACGCTGTTGAGGAGAAAATTCCGATGACCATCTTTGATAAAAAAGGAAACCAAGTGAAGCTTAACAAAGCACATCTGTTGTTTTCGCGTACACAATCATATTCTACTGTTAGCCTAGCTTCGCATGCCGACTTAGAGCACTTAGGTGAATATACCATCGAGCTTCGAACACCCCATGGTTTAAAACGACTTCAAGTCACCTACATTAACCCGTCATTTGGCACGGAAGATTAATGGAACTGAGACCCTATAATGCCTTGCGCCTTATGTGTGTGGTTTTGTGTGCTTTAGTATTTGTAACCTGCAATACGAAAATTGAAGACCCGCAACACTACGTTAAAGAGTACAAGAAGTTAGAAAAAACGGTAACCTATACGGCTTGTGCTTCAAATTGGTGTGCGACCGCAACGTATTGGACACCAGACTTAATACTCGCGAAGGAACTCCTACGTGATACCCAATCGATTTCAAAAATAAGTTTGGATACGCGCCTGAATGATTTGGCAAAGTCGTCATATTTCTTTTACAAAGTCGCTCCAAACCAATCAACTAGTGATGGTGAACGGATTACTTTCAAACCAACTCAATTGACTCTGATCGATTCTGATGGTTACAACCACGCGTCCTCGTTCGTTCAAGAAGAGGCTCGAAATTCCAAAACAAAATTTTTTCATGTGGTATTTCCTGTTGCTATTCCAGAAGGTAATTTCAAGCTGGTTTTACCCAATAACGACAGCATTTTCTTCGAGTTTTCAAATGAAAATATAAACAATCTACCCAGATCAAATTTCCGAGTATCATGATGCTACTTACATATAAGAAGCGGTTATTTAATAAGCGAGCAAAACGTATCGCGTGGTTCTTTATCACAACCATGTTGCTTGAGGTAGCAATTCCAACGGTGACTTTTGCCCTCACTGGAGGCCCTAGGCAGCCTGAGTTTTCCTCTTTTCAGCAGGTAGGAGATCAGCAATTGGTCGATGTTTTTACAGGAGATTTTAATTACAATATTCCTCTATTCGAAATAAACGGATACCCGCTGAATTTGAATTATGAGGCCGGAATTGGCATGGAGCAGGAAGCAAGCTGGGTCGGCCTTGGCTGGAATTTAACCCCTGGAATGATTTCGCGAAGTATGCGCGGCATTCCTGATGACTTTGACGGGGAGCAGATTACAGAAAGGTATGACATGAAAAAGGAAATTGACTTTGAGTTGGATGCTGCGCTGCTTCTTGAGATTATTGGTAAAGAAGCAAAGTCGGATGGGAGTTCATCAAACGAAACTAAAACCGAGGGTGGCGATGACGGTGCACAACATAACACCGCAGCGAACATGGCAAAACTCAAGAATAAACTAAAGCCAAGCTTCGGTCTGACATTTAACTTTAATTCAAATCGAGGAATATCGTTGGGAGCCTCGCAAGGATTAGATATTCAGACAGCCGTTGGAACCTTTGGTGCTGGTTTGAGCTATACTCCAACCAGCGGTTTAAACCTTGCACCAAATGCTGGATTTGGTAAATCTTTTGAAACCAAGGGTAAAGGCATGGGTGGAGCTGGAGCATACTTAAGCCTAACCTACAATTCAAGAAATGGGATGCAAAATATTGGGGTGGCACTGTCAACCTATCATAACGAAAACCCCACTGATATGAACCTTTCGAGATCGGCCAGCATTTCAAGTGCCATCATTCCAATAAACGAATTCACCTATTTCCCATATACTAAACCCAAGGTCAAACAATTCTCGCAAGGGCTCAACATCAAGTATGGTTTGAACTTGGCAGTGAATGATGGTGATGTCTCTGTTAAAGGAAAATACACCGAGAGCAAGGTTGCGGAGAAGGAAGTGCAAAATTCTGCTTACGGATATATGTATATGGAGAACGCAGATGACAAGGCATTACTCGATTTCAACCGAGATGGTGACAACGGAGTATTTTATCCTGGTCAAAAGCACGTCAGTCCATCATCATTGATGCCCGATTTATTTATTGTTAATGCGCAGGGAATAAGCGGTTCGATACGACCTTATAGAATGGAAACAGGTGTGGTGTCAGACCAGTCATTTAGCACGGTTACCTCAATGGGCTCGGTGATTGGCGGAGAAGTTGCCCCAGGAAATACCATAAAAGGTGGATTTGATACCAAAACATCATCAGAAACTATTGATGGCAAATACTGGGATGCAGTCCACAATCAATACGCGGGTTTTGAAGAAGAGAAAAAGAATACACTAGAGGAAAACGTGGTTTTTCGATATGCCAATGAAATGGTATCTGAAATGGAGGATTATGTAAGTGAAATTGGAGATGAAAACGCGGTTGACTTTAGACTAACAGGAGTGAAATCGGTAAGTCAAGGTCCTTACCCACAACGACTCCAGTATGACGAAGAAGATCCGTATCAACGAGTTACTAGACACAATGAAATAAGCATTTTAACTGCAAGCGAGGCTAAGCAAGCCGGCTTGAATAAAAAACTAAAATCCTACGATATCGAGGGTGATATGGGCTTTACTGAAATTGAACGTGACAATGGCTCTAGAAAAGAAGGGCATATTTCTCAGATAGCTTGTTATGATAAAGCCGGATCGCGATATGTATTCGGTATTCCAGCCATGAACAATATTCAGAAAGAGGTCACTTTCAACTCTTCAGGACGTAGTGTAAATGGAAACTTAGTTAGCTATCAAGGCTCCGACACATCCAACAATAAAAACGGAGACGACCACTATCTCTATTCAAAGCAAATTCCGGCCTATGCACATTCTTACTTACTCAGCGCGTGGTTGGGCTCAGACTATTCTGACATAACAGGTGACGGTGTAACAGATGATGATTACGGTAATGCCGTTCGGTTTAATTGGCAAAAAGTCTATGATGATTATGGTTGGCGCACTCCATTTGGCCAAGGCCAAGCTCATCATAGCGAAGGCAGTTATATTTCAGCTAAAGACAACCGAGGATCATACACTTATGGCAAAAAAGAAATATGGTATGTCCATTCTATTGAGTCAAAGGAGCACATCGCATTTTTCTACACCAGTGACAGAGAAGACGCCAAGGGTGTTCAAAATGAGTTTGGCACCCTGGATAATGCTAAGCCATTAAAAAAACTGGATGAAATTGTGCTCTATTCAAAACCAGACTGGCAAGAAAATGGCGCAAACGCAGAACCTTTAAAACGCATTGATTTCAAATATGACTACAGTTTATGCGATGGCGTAGTGAATGGTACATCCGGTAAACTCACCCTTAAAAGCGTATCAATAAGTCACGGTAACAGCACTAAAGGTCGCTTAAGTCCTTATGAATTTGCTTATAGCAACGTTAACCCAGATTACGAACCCACGCAAACAGATCGCTGGGGTTACTTCAAGAGAAACAACCCAAATGGTTTAGCTTATGAAAGCTTCCCATACGTAAACGAACAGGCAGGTCTTGACTCTTTAAATGCTTGGGCTTCGGCATGGAATCTTTCAGATATTACCCTGCCATCTGGTGCAAAAATCAATGTTGAATATGAAGCGGACAATTATGCCTACGTGCAGGAAATGCCATCACAATTGATGTATCATGTGCTGGGCATCGGCAACTCACCAACTTATGATAGCTCCACGATGCTCTATAAAAACTCCGTTAATTCTTCACTAGAGCGCAATCACATATACCTTAAAAACCCAGACCCACAAAATCTGACATCACAATCTGAATTGGACGATCTTATTCCAAAATATCGAGACGCGGATAAGAACAGAATGATGTATTTCAAGTTCCTGACAAAACTGCCCAACAAGGCCAGTTCATCTAACAAAGCGGCCAATCATGATTTTGTCCGAGGATATGCCAAAATATTAGACATCGGATTTTGTCCTAGCGGCAACGATAAAATTTGGGTGAAAGTCGAAGCTGCAGATTTCAATGAAAAAGGAAAGGAGATTAATCCATTCTTAAAAGCATCGCTAGACTTCCTCTACACTCAGCATCAAAATATGATTTTCGGAAACCTTAATCCGAACGATGGACAGTTAGAGAAGTTTGTCAAAAATCTTATTGCGGTAAAAGATGATATTGTAAGTCTTCTTTTTGGTCCATATAAACTCATGATCTTTAAGGGCATGGCTAAATCTTTCCAAAAGAATGCCTCGCTTGTGCGGCTAAATCATCCTACTGGAAACAAGATTGGCGGAGGTCATAGAGTGCGTCAGATCACCGTCAGTGATGAGTGGAATGCAATGACTGGTGAGTCCTCAGAGTTTACCTCAACCTTTGGACAGACATACACTTATGAATTAGAGGAAGGTGGTACGTCAGGTGTGGCGCAATACGAACCACAAAAAGGAAATGATGAAAACCCTCACAAGTTCCCTGAATATTATAAAATGGGCAAACCAAGCTCAAAAAAGCCAAAACCATCGGTGTTTCAAGAAGGGCCTTTTGGAGAATCTTTCTTTCCTCAGCCGAAGGTCGGCTATTCGAGGGTTGTAATTGAGGACATCAATCGCGAAAATTCAAAAACAGCCGCAACCTATACCATTCATGAGTTTCATACGGCCAAAGACTTTCCGATCAAATATGAATACACCGATATTCAGATCAAAGACGATAAAAAGAAACCCCTTTGGGCATTTTTTGGCTATGGCACAACAACAGTGCAGAATACTACATCACAGGGCTACGCTTATGTGTTTAATAATATGCACGGCAAGAAAAAGGCAGAAACAATTTATGCTGATCCTATTGGCTTTGAGAAAGAACTGGTTAAGCGCACAGAATATCTATATCAATTCAATGGTAGCGAACTAGATAATAGTGTTCGTTGTGTAGATCGCTTGGGTAAATACACAACCAAGGAAATAGGCGTTGAAGCCGAAGCGCTAGTGGATAGCTACGAATCGCTGACCTCATCTACACAACAGGACATCCAATCAAATCTTTCATCATTCTATGTCATTATCCCAATAATGGTCCCCCCCATTTGGTTCACGAGAGCGACCACGGAAAGAGAGTACCGAAACGTTGTTGCTACCAAATTCATTCAGAAACGAGGAATACTAAGCCAAGTCGTTGAGACAACGCCCATATCCAAAACCACCACCAAAAATGAAGTGTGGGATGCGCATACTGCAGAAGTGGTTATGACCTCAAAGACGACCGAATACCATATGGGCTATAGTGGGCGTCCTGACATCGAATACACAATGAACTATCCTGCATACTGGCACGTCAAAAACGAAGGCATGGGTCACGCCTATCGAAACGACAACTATGTCGGTGACGTGGCAAGTCCATATACATTTCTAACAGCCAGTCAGTATAACGCCTTGAACGCTGATCAAAAAAGCGGTTTACGCGAAATGATCTATAAAGGGCTGATCGATGGACTAGCTGGCGGAATTTATTCAAGTTTGAGTGGAAATATTGTTCAAGGCGGGGTGTTTGCTGAAGGGGATGAAGTATTGGATATTGATAATGGCCAATACTATTATGTTGAAGAGGTGCTTACCAAAGGCGAGGTCGATGAAATAGTCGCTATGACGGGCGGCCCCTCCATTCCAATGAATACAAGTGGAGGCTCCACAATTCAAGGGCCTCCAATTGGCGTGAGTTCTTCTGATGGCTCGGGCGCAAGTGGCAGCACTAACTTTCAATGTGGTGAAACGGTCATCACCAGCCAAACAATGGTTAATTGTTATCAAAATTTAGTGAACATCTCAAATGGAGTTCCCTTGGATATTTCTATGCTGCCATTGATAGACACATCACACGCATTGGTAAATGCTTACCTTGATTCTCCAACGCATGATGAATGGTATGACATCTGGCACACAACCGAATATGAACCATTTTATGACCTGCTAGAAGTGATACTTGCAGATAATAATGTGCGTGGATTGTTCATTGACATGTATGACAATGACGGTCTGGCGCATGCTTATTATAATCTAATTAATTGTCGCGACTTGCTTGAGTGCCTGCAGACTAATGTAAACAGTACTACTCTAATAAGTGTCTTACAAGAGCTTTTTGAAAATCCTGCAAGAGTAAGGCTTGTCGCCTCTATAGCAAAATATCATGACAGTCATTTCGTATATAACTATATGGGGCTCAATGGATTCAACAAGTATCTGGAAGACTCGAATGCTGGGTGTTATACCAATAATAACGTGCCATACCTGGTCCACCATATTGAACCATATTCATCAAGCGATCTGTGTCCTAGGATTGTTGATTTCCTAGCCTATAATCCATTCTTTTCGCTGGGCTATGACTCGGTGCTGACACTGCCAGATTCGACCACTCCACAAGCTTGTTATTACCAAGAGTTTATTCCGCAAATATTGACTACTTCAGGAGGGGTAATAACTGACCAAGACTGTCAAGAAGTTACAGAGTATAAACACTTGAATTTGGGAATTAACTGCGTGAGTTATTCTGATATCGCAGTTGAAGGAGGTGGAGGAGGTGAAATTGACACTACAGGCAACGAAGAATTAGACAAACCAACGCAAACCTACAATGCGCCTCAATATGATGAGTTGGTTCTTTTCATGGATCGAGACGGGAATGTTGAGGACTTAGATGGTAGGACGGTGAAAATAATTCGCTCGGGTAGGAGAAATATGCTATCGGCCAATACTGGTCAAGAAGTAGCTCTTAATATTAAACCAATTGATGGCTCTCCAGCTGCTGGTGATCCAGCACTCACCAGTGTGATCAATGCCACTCAAACTGTTTACAAGGAGGAATGGGCAAGTGACTACATGCCCGCTGGCATGACCAATGGGAAGTTCAATCCATTTATACGTGGACATCGAGGTATTTACAGGCAATCTTCTTCATACATTCCGCATGATATGCGTAAGTACGGTACAACTTTGGATTCCAGAAGGCACGGGGGACTGCCGAACTATACTCCATTTTGGCGGTACAGAATTGATGCGGGCACATCGAATATACTCTATAACCAATTGGTGCAGAACCAGACTCTTGACGTAATTGATTACTGGACGGAAAGTGAGAAAATCACCATACAATCAGGAGCGGGCGTTGCAATAGAAGCCAAGGACGCATTGGGAATTTACAGCGCGTTGATTGCTGAGGTTCATAATAAAGTCAGTGCAAAAGCCTCTAATGCGCAACAGCGCAATTTGCTTTATGAGGGATTTGAATACAATGAATTGACCAATGGATTAACCTCCAATGGCCATCTTGTCGATCGTTTTGACATGGAAACTAAAGATGTCGGTTCAGCCGCTTTTCAATCCGCTACGGCTGATGATATTGTAATCAGCAACGCAGCTCATAGTGGTCGTCACGCTATTCTCTTAAGGGGGACCGAGACTATTAGTGGACAGGACAGTTACAACGCACGACCAAGACATGTGCGCTGGAGTATTCCGCTCGAATATTCAGCAAACGTTTACGACAATGATGAATATCGTGTGCCTGGATTTTTACCAGAGCCAGGCAAAAAATTCGTTGTGACGGCTTGGGTTCAATCCGCCAACACCTATTTCACTAATCCGAATTATTCATCCACATTCGATGCCAATGAGAATATCGGGTTTTTGCACTTAACCTGTTATGGTTCGAGTACGTACAATAATCATAACAACAAACCGACTGGTAACAGCATTGACGGATGGCGCAGGATTGAAATGGAGCTATCCATTCCTTCCTCATCAAATAAGTTAGTGATTGAATTTGAGGCTGGAGATTTTGGAATGCTTGTAGATGATATTAGGATTAGCCCCGTAAACGCCTCAACCGTTTCCTACTCATATAATCCAACTACGGGAAGACTGGAAGCAATTCTCGATGACAACAATTATGGCACTTTCTATAAATACGATCAAGATGGCAGTCTATTGAAATTGGAAAGAGAAACGGATGGGGGCCGCGTCACCATCAAGGAAAACTTGAAGAACAAAGCCAAACGTTTGTAAGTGAATCGATTGGTTTCAATAATGTTTATGCTTAGTTGCCATTGCGCCATTAATGCGCAGTGCCCAGAGAATGCTTTGGATGCTATTTATACTATGTATGGCACACCAAAGACGATGGCGAGTGAAGTAACCATTGCCAATTGTGACAATGGCCAAATACGATCCGCATACCGCCATTTCATCTACCAGAGCAATTATCTAGTGGAATATGACAACGTTACCATGTTGTCTGATTCAAGACACTTGGTTCAAGTTGACCATGTCCGTAAGTCGGTGATCGTAAGTCAAGCTCAAGGGAAACCAGACCTTGCGATGCTCAACGCAAATGCATGGCTGAATGAATCGGAAACTTCTTGTACCGTGGATAAAAATGGATTGGCCAAACTTCACATTCTCCCTGCCAATGAGCCTAATATCAAAATCGAGATTGAATTTGAGCCCAAGGACACGCTTATCCGTGCATATCGAATCAAAAAGGCCAACCCACTACCACAACCTGCACCAGATGACCCCAATTGTGTGGAAATGACTTTTGAGCCCATTGATACATCGTGGCCTGAAGAAAAAATCATTTCAAATTACGTAATCATTGATAGCAACGGCAAAAACGCCATGCTATCCAAATCATTCGCTGAATATGAGCTTATCAACCGCCTCTAGGAATATTTTCTACTGTATATGCTCGGTGTTTGCGCTGATCTTTCTGAGTTTGTTTGAAGCTCAAGGCCAAGGCATAAAAGAATACGCCTATACACGAACGATGCGTGGTGAGGCCAAATTTGAAGCGGGAACAAACACGCAATGCAATGGAAGTTGGTTATTAGACCCGAGTGCAACGATTGGTTTGTTTAACGCGAATGGTGTCGGTGTGTGTGTTGATTTACCATCTTATACTAACAACGACCCAAACGAGATTGTATTAGATCGAAAGAATTTTCTTGCCGTGGAAGTATTAGATATGCTGGAAAACATATCATCGTATGAATACACTGCAAAGCTTAAAGTATCTCGAACACTGGGAAGCGGAAGCAGCAACACTAGCTATTTTGAGATTCCCTTCTCGTACAAAAAAGGCTATCGAAAAACGCACCAAGACCGCACTGTGCTAGAACTACCAGGCGACTTTGATCAGGTTGAACTTCAACAAATCGAGTTGCTGGATGAATACGGAAGCCAATTATCAGGATCATTCGCTAAGAACTTTCGCATCGAGGTAATTGTTGAAGAGTCAGTTTATGACAAAAGTGTCATACCTGCTCTTAATCTATCAGCGTCATTTACTTCGGGTGAAGATGTCAATATAAGCTGGGGGCCAGCCGCGCCCCTTCCCAGTAGGTATCAACTTGAATGGGCATTTGTGGATGACTCAACAGACAACGTATCATCGGCAGAATCAATTTTTAAACGTGGAGCAACGCGCGTTTATCTGTACTCGGATACCTCAACCACTATTACAAATCACTTCGCACATACTGGAAAGTTCTATGCGCGTGTTCGAGCAGTGCGGCCTGTGTTGAACAGCAGCAATGATGAAATAAATCAACAAGTTGAGATTTTTAGCCCCTGGTATTACGACACCTTGATTGTTACAGCGAATGAAGTACTGCTATCAGATCGGCTCAACTGGTCGTACGAGGCGACCTATAGCGAAGATGGCAAGCGGTTGGAGCGAATCGACTATTTTGATGGCAAGAATATGCCTCGGCAATCACTCGTGAAGCCTTATGACTTTGACAATATGTTGATTGCCGAACAAGGGTTTCAAGACTATGCAGGAAATACATCCGTTCAAAACATGCCATCGCCCGTGGAGGGTACAGACTTGAGTTTTCAGCCTGCGTTAAACGTATTCACTGGTATCAGCCAAAACCCGAAAAAGTTCTTTGACAAACCCGGAGTGTTCCCAGCAACCCAAAATACATCTAGTGGATCAGCGAAGTACTACTCATCATCCAACTACACTTCAAGCGGATTCCCATTAACGGATCTTTTGCCTGATGCCAATGGATATGCCTACACCTATCAGGAACACGATGCCATGGGAAGGGTACGCTACTCAAATACGCCTGGCAACACAAATAAAGTGGACACTTCCTTGTCCGCATTACGGTTCACTTCTAATACATACGCCAAAGCCACTAAATCGGAAATTTACCCCTTGCTAGGCAATCACGCAGCGCGTGCTGAAACATACACATTACAGGCCACAAAAGATGAGAACGAACAAACTACACTTAATTATATCGACTCAAAAGGCCGAACGGTGATTACAGCACTTACTGTTCAACCTCCAAATCTGTTGGTGATTGACTCGAAGAGTGATCCGATTTATGCCTTCGAGGATTTGATTGCAAATAACACGTTGAATAGGCCAACCCGTTCTGTGGCTGAACCAACACGCTACAGCTTTGAAATGCCCGTTTATTTCCCTGTGAATACAACAGTGTTGTTTAACTATTCGACAATTGGAAATTTTTTGAGCACCTGCGCTGAGCAAGACACCCTTTGCTATAAGTGCCTATACGAAGTCGACCTTCTGATCGTAAGCGAAACTGAGGACACGCTGGTTTACTGGAACGAAGGCTCAATCATAATCGATAGTGCAAACTTGAGCGCGATGAAAGTCTGTGGAGCAGATACGCTCCAACTTTTTGACAAAAACACATGGTCATATGACGGTGTTGAAGTGCTTCCTGGTATTGTTGATACTACCTCAGATTTTGGAGGTGGCATAGAGTTTACAGTAGCCGAAGGAAAGTACTTTTTTAAGAAAGAATTGCGGCTCATGAACGGTTCGGGTATGGATTTGGTGGCGGACGATTACATTGTCAATGCTACGGAGTCTGGTTGTTTGAAAAGTCGCTATGAATTTTTAGACTCGGCCTCGGCTAATGCAGACTACTCCAGTCCAATCACTTACGAAAATTATAACACCGAAGTTGGTGGCCCTTGTAGTGATCTGAAAAAGCGCATCAAGGAGGAAGTTACGCCCATCTCTGGAAAGTTTGCCACTTTCTATGACGGTGTGAATGTGGCTGACACATTTTCAATTTTCAAGAAAATGCCTAATCAGCCCATATATGGGACAGAGAACTATATTACCAACGGAGATTTTTCAAATGGATATAGTGGATTTGTTACCGATTTCGGCCCGTGTAATCCAGGGCATGACTCTTTCCGCATTTACGTTGGACCCGACCCTGAACTCGCGTGCAATACATTTGGATCGTTTTTTACCAACACCAAGAATCAGGGAGTGGGAAACTTTCTTTCGGTATCGGCTGCAAGAAAAAAGGACAGCCGACACGATCCCACTAAGGCACTCGGCTCCATACTCGCTCCTAATGATACGCTCGACTCCATACTCGCTCCTAATGATACGCTCGACTCCCTGTTCATCAATTACAACGACCACCTATTTGATGAATGGCTGATATGGGGGCAGCCAGTAAGTCTTGTGGCTGAAGAGACCTATAATTTCCAGGGTGATTTTTGGGACATGATCGAATCGAACACTCTTGCTTTCAAGCCTTCGCGCATCATTGCCTACATCGACACCGTTGCGATTGGGGTCATTCATATCGAATACGACTCTCAATTGGTTCATGCGAATTTTAATTTCTCTGTACCGACCACTGGTACTCATTATTTACGATTAATGGCTGATGAGAACTGTTGTGACTATGGTGCAGTTAAGACTCATTTAACTTATGCGCTTGATAATCTCGAGCTGAGAACCCTTTCTTCCACTTGTGGGTGCGAATCAATCAACATGGCGAATAAGGGGTATGCTGCCGCAGCGCAATTTCCCTATCAATGTCTATTTGATCGCTTCGACTCGTTGAACATTACAGTGACCATCAACCAGACAGCGGTGAACCCCGCCACCCTATCGGTGTATGATTTCATAAATTACTTTGAAACATCTTGGTATGAGGCCATGCTTCCAGCGCATCCTGAATACTGCAATTTGGCTGCGTGCGAAATCATTTATTCCGATTCCTCTGTTGCTTTTTTGAACAAGATTGAAAATTACAGTTGGGATCAGGCGGTAATCGAGTGGGCGGGATTTGAATACGACACCAATGGGCAAGGACAGCTCGGTTTATTTCCACACGACCCTTTATTTAATGCCATAAGCGATACCAGCCACTTTTTACACATCCTGTATCAACGCATGCAAGAGGACATGCGGCAATACGTTTTGTTTGACTCTATGCCTCTATCCATCGACCGAACCACGATGTTGGTAAACCTGCCAGAGGCGAACCTCGCGTTGGATACTGTGAGCACACTGTTGGACACAACTACGCTTGACCTATGGCTCACTTATGCGGCAGATACAACTTACGACTCAGCATATATAGGCGCAGCCCAGTGGGAAAAATACACGGTAGCATACCAGCAATTACGCAATTTCTTGGCCAACAACTATTACCAAAAATGCCCAAAATGTGGTCTAGACTCATTGGTAAAAATGACTTGGAGCGATGAGTCACAGGAGTCCACCAAAGCTGTGGAAGGACAATCATACCTCTTGTTTGGAGATTCAAATATTCTATTGAACGACACCGTTACCAGCTCCATGTTCCAATCATTTGTAACTACTATGAATGACAATTTACAAGTGGAACTGGAAGAACATTGCTTTGAATGGGCGATGTATAAAATACACAACCATTTTCCCTTGGAATTAGACACGAATGATAGTGTTTGGTATGTGGTTGACGCCAGTTTGGCTGTTACAGATTCCATTCTCGCTGATGCACTTCAGAGTTATTGCGCTGGCGATTCTTCATTTGCTTCTATAGAAGCCTTGTTTATCTCGTTAGGCCTACCAATAACCTTTACTACCAACCCGTATGCATTGGAGGTAACCAAGCCTTACCAACTTGTCAATGACGTAGCTGAAACGCTCGATGCCGAATGGACGGGCTGCTACGATCAAACTTTAGCTGGCGATTCAATCCAATCCTTGCTCACGGCATCCAGTCAATTACCCGCTGGCATTCAATGGTACAACACCAAAGCTACAGGATATGGCATCCCAGGTTGGGTTACCAACGGAACATCACTGCACTTTTCTGAGTTTATGTGCGATAGCGGAATGATACAGAAAACAATGGGTGCCGTGGCAAACTATACTGCTTTACACTTCTTTTTGGTGAAGGTGGAAGAAGGTACGAATGGTCCGATTTGGTTGCGTGGATTCTACAATGCTGATTTTGTATTTGACCCTGAATCGGCCAATGCTGGCTTTGCCCAAACTATTTCCGAAGTGGATGATCGAATTTACTGCGCTGATTTGACAGACGCAGTCACGGATTTTATCGGGTTGAGTGTTGTTCAAGATTACCTATCAAACCCGCCTGACAGCCTCGAAATGGCGTACCACCCTGCATTTCAACCTTTCCTAACAGGAGTTATTGAAGAGCATTTTGATAGAGCGTTTTCAGAATTTCAGGTAATTGAGGCCGTGGCATCTTGTGCCATCATGGATACGCTGGCCGCTTCCATAGCTGCACTCAACTATCATTTTTCGGACACGGTGTTTTATGATTTGAGGCCTGTGTGTACCCCAAACTTGGATTGGAACTGCGACACATGTAACTTTTTTCATGACCTTATCATCGACTACGAGCATAATTTGCCAAGCAATGCTTATATGAACATTGACTCCATTAGAAACTACGCAGCAAGCCAAGGCATTGATACCGCCACTTGGGTGATTGATTATCCGCTGTGGGAGGATGCAGATTCATGGAATCACCTCTCCTTCTACTATGAATCCGATTACAAAGACGGTCTGCAAACTTTCCTCAACTATACGCTTGACGATTGGAACATCCCAGACTCGACTGTGCCACTTGGCGGTTCGTTAACGCTTTACGGTCATTTCAACCCCAACTACACGGTAGCCTCTGGTGAATTTGACTTTGGCAGCTTTACTGGCCAACTTGAAACCATGGACTCAATCTCTGAAGGCACTTATCAGGCAGCTGACATGTGGGTGCGACACAACAGCAATGGCCGTGTGTGGTTTCATTTCCGTATTGCCGAGGCCGATACGTTTCACGATGTGCTGCTAGATTACAAGTACTACAATAAAGAATTTACGCTAGATCAGATCGACTCGATCGTGCTGATTAGACCATTGATGCGCCAAGGCGAAGTGTATGACTTTATGATTGGTTGCCTGGATACCAACACCAATGAAACCAATTTTATCTTAGCTAATGCCTCATTCCCAATAGCCTATCAATGCGACCTACCAGCAATATCACTTTTTGAACGACCTACCAATAAAGCGTTGTCTTGGCAGGCCGATATTATGGAGGCTCAATACTATGATGCCTTGGAAAAAGGTGAGGATGATTACCGTAAATATAAATCGCAAAAACACAAAGAGTTTAAAGATCAATACCAGGCTGTGTGCCGTGAATCGCTTGTTGAAAGTATGCCTCTAGGCAGGGATTTAGGCACATATCATTACACGCTACATTTCTACGATCGGGCTGACAATCTAATCCGAACCGTGCCACCAAGTGGTGTAAGAGTACCTACTATAAGTCCAGCGGGACAAGGCTTAATGCTGGATACCTCTAAAATTGCGAAAATTGACAAGTACAATTTGGATATTGACGACAACTTCGTAAATACCAATCATGTTAAGGAGACCTCTTATAGATATGACTCCTATAACAAGGTAATCTCTCAATTCACGCCTGACGCTGGTGCTACTCAATTTAACTACGATAGGGCTGGCCGAATCTTGTTTTCCCAAAACAGCGAGCAACGCACTAAATTCGAGTTTTCATACACGTTGTATGATGATCTTTCGCGTATTACGGAAACAGGACAGTTTGAGGCCATCGACTCGCTTAACGTGGTGGCTGGAGACAGCGCAGGTTTAAAACACTTGATATTAAGCTGGGGGTCTAACTTTTCGGAGCATGACACGATCATGCGAAACGTGACACAATCCGCGCTGAATAATGTGGTTCTTAACGCTGAACAAAACAATAACGTGGGTCGCAAATTTGATTTGGTGGCGCTTTACACAGATGTGATGAGTCATGATCGGTGGCGAGAGTACATTCGCAGCAAAGACCGCGAGCATGTGGTGGTGACCCTTTACGATAACCAGCAGTTATATAGCTCTTCAAGTCTTAGCAACGCAGAGCGCAATGTGCGAAACAGGGTGGCGGCCATGTATAAATATGAGACCTTGTTGGCCGGTGGGAGCATGACCAATTACGACAACTCCATGGTATTTCACTACGATCCGATAGGCAATGTGAAATCCCTGTTTCGAGAGGCGAAAGACTACGGATTTCACATCACCAAACGTTTCGACTATTACTACGACCAGGTGAGTGGAAATGTAACCGAAATGCGCTATCAGGAAGGTAAGTCGGATGCGCTGCACCACAGATATTCATACGATGCCCAAAACCGCATAGAAATGGTGGAGACCAGTAGAAACGGAGTAATTTGGGACATTGATGCGGTGTATGAATATTATGCGCACGGACCGCTAGCGCGAGTAACCATTGGCAACCGAGCTGTGCAAAGCACCGAATATGCATACACGCTTCAGGGGTGGCTCAAGTCCATCAACGGAATGAAAGACATGACAGGGCAATCAACAAGCTTGCCCGATGATCTTTTTGCGATGGACATCATCTATCACGATGACGACTATAAGCCCATTACCACTTCGGCATACAACAGTATTGCTAATGTCGGCAGTCAGGTGGGAATTTTTAACGGCAACATTGCGGCCATTGACAAACGCATAGTGAAACCTTCCTCGCCATCCAACTATTTGCAAACAAGAAGAAATTATACGTTTGACCAACTGCATCGCATCAAGGCCTACTCTGACTATGATATTACCGGAGGAATTTCCAACCCAACACTGGGAAATATCAATGGCGTAAGATCAACCTACAGCTATGACAGTGATGGAAACATAATCAATCTCACCCGTGCTGGTAAACCACAATCGGGATCGGTGCGCTTGATGGATTCGTTGAGCTATTCTTATTATAAAACCGAGGGTAACCTACCTACCAACAAGCTTAAATCCGTATGCGAAACCGTTCCGAGAGATGTCTTTTGCAACGACTATGACGAAGTCTCTGAGTCCATAGTTATTTGGCATCCGCTGGATTTGGATTACCATATTGTCACGGATAAGACAATAAGGTATGATGCAAGCCAATGTGTCTATGATATATCAAAGGTTTGGCCATGGGTAGATACAAATGATATCTGCCAGGAGGCATTAGCGCAGCTTGGACAATATGAACCCGATCTGAACAAGTTTTTATCGCATGAATTGTGCAATGTAGATACCGTAACCATTGAATTTATATACGGCCAATCAATAACCTACCAATTTGCCATGACAGGTCAGATAGAAGGAGAAGAATATGAGTATGACAACATTGGGAACCTAATATCTGATGACGAAAATGCACTGAAAATTGAATGGAACCCAATCGGAAAAGTAGATCACATCGACAAGGACTTTGGCCATAGACGTTATGTGGAAGGTGATGACATCCCTACCCACATATTTGGTTGTAGAAATTGTAAGTTGAACGGAGGATCATCGTTAGTGTACCCTGAGATTCCTAATACTGGTATAGTCTCATCTAAGATCAATTTTATTGACCGAATTCAGAAAGGCGAGATTGATTTTGATTATGACCCAATGGGTGAGCGTGTGAAAAAGCACAGCAAAATGCGCTATGAAATTTCTGCCTCATATAAATGGCGTAATCAGCCAGAAACACTTGAAATTATCTCTGACTATGAGGCCGACTTGGTTCGATCTTGCATCAACGAGCCCGATCGCTATATCTGGTATATGCGCGATGCACAAGGTAACGCAATTGCCACCTATCAGCTAAAGGCAGAAGCCAAACAGCGCAGAATTTTGGTAGATGGAGTGCTGAATAATGCCACCGTATTGCACGATTTTGTGCAAGAAGATTATATGCCCAACTTGGTCATACCAATGTTGAATGCTGGAGGCGACTTAAAACGCGAGCTCATGCGCATCGCAGGTCACAAGCCAATTGAAGTACTGGATGATTTGGGTCACAACGATGTGATAGAAAAAAACCCCAGTTTATTGAGTGACTTGATGGACAAATACCCAGACATACACATGATCGGTTTTTGGGATCGTTACCCCACCATTGCGGCCGATTTGATCATAAGCACCGATGCTTATTATGACTATGTGGATAGCATTGCCATCACTATGCTCGATAGTATGTATTATCGAGAACTGCAGGCACTGTGGAATTTTGGAATACATCCAGAGGCCACCGAAGACGCAGCGCCTGGTGAACCAACAATTAATGGCGATTCCTTATCTGATTTTCCTCAAGCTTACTGGAATGAATTTAACGACATCTTGCATACTTATGCCATAGACTGCATACCCACCACTATTGCAAGAGACTGCCCGTGGTCACAATCTTGTGATGATTGTATGCAAGCGCCTGACCCATTTGATCGATTTACTTGTTTGGTTAACAGCCGTGACCCTTGTTATCCTTCGTCCACTAATTGCGCTTGCTACAATGCCTGGCAATATATCTACGGCTTTGCCAACCTCACTGGGCTTTACCAAAAATGGCATAATGCCAAAGACAGCATTATCGACACACTCACCATTGGCCAGTTGGCTTACGCAAAATCTACCCATTTTGATGGTGACGACAATCCCTATTCGCATACTGTAGCTGCGATGAAATCGAGTGTGGTGCTCGATGACACCAATTTTAGAAACTACCTCGACTATCACTATGAAAACATTGATTGGAAAACAGAGATGTTTTCTATCATCAGCAAAGAGTTGCTGATAGACAAGTTTTTTTATGACGTGGCCACCGAGTGGTTTGACGAGGCTGCTGATGCCCTAGGCGAAACCGACACCTTGGGCACACTGGCTGCAATCATAGCCGATACCATTGGCAGCCGATATGATATTCAGGATTTCTTTATGGACTTGGATGAAGTACTTGGCGTGGGTACGTACACGCTGGCTCTACTCGATACAACCAAACCCGAAATGCTGGAAGAAGCCTTATATGAATATCATCAGCAGGAAGCAGGGCACCATGCTGAATTGATCAAAATTGATGACGTAATCCATATGTTTAGTGAAAACATGTATTACACCTATCTGAAATATGACTTGCAGCCTTATGAATACTTTGTATATGGTTCAAAGCGATTAGGAAGTATCTATCACTACACCGCAAACGAAACGCTGGCTGGTGGGTACACCCAAAACACCAACAAGAGTGGACACAGGCGATACGAGCTTTCAGACCATTTGGGTAATGTAAGTGCCGTGTTCTCTGATAGGCTTGCTCCAATCGACACAGGCGGCACGGCAGCCCCCGATGTATTTAAGGCCGACCCTTGGGCTGCGTATGACTACTATCCCTTTGGTCAACACATACCCAAGCGCAGTGTAAACATGGAAACTTTTGACACCCACCGCTCACTTTATATAGACAGTGTTGAGGTGGTGACCTACACCGATTATGTTTTGGACGAGCCCGATGAAAGTGGCTACTTTCAAATACCATTGAACGGAGCTAACGACCGATGGCGCGCCAAAATGTGGGCAAATACAAATGATCAAACCACCACGCCAGACTTTAGCTCCATGACTACTTCCACTAACCCGCATTTTGACTATAGTGGCAGTGGCACAACTGGGGCTCATATGCAATTGTGGGCAATGGGCTATGAGTCAATGCGCATTGAGTACGATTTGAATGACGACTTAGAGCTCCTTATGCGCGCTGGCGATTCGGTGGTAATAGATGTAGGCGTGGCGTTGGATGGCTCGTTTGAAAGATCAAAATTGGAAGTTTGGGATATGGAGCTGAGCCAAGTAATCGCTGATAAAATAATATCAAACCAGAGCAACAATCTATTTTACAATCATTCTCTTAGATTTACCGTGCCCGACTCAACTGATTTAAAATTTGTGGTACGCACTGATTTCAGAGACAAGCACAAATATGTGCCCAACCGTGGGCCAGCCAACTTTAAAAACGGCATCTATCTAAATAAATGGCGGGTAACCCTATACCGCAAGCATTCAAAAACAAAGACGGTATCGGATTCGAGCAATTATCATTATAAGCCGATATATGCCTTTGGATTTAACGGTATGGAAAGAGACGATGAATGGAAAGGCAGCGGAAACTCTTACACAACTTTATTCCGACAAAATGATCCGAGACTTGGCAGGTGGCTAAGTGTAGACCCTAAAGCAGCTCAGATGCCATGGCAAAGTCCTTATAATTCAATGGATAATAATCCGATCTTATATACAGATCCATTAGGCGATAAAGTTAAGTATGGTAGGGTTGGAGCTTCAGGAAAAGAAAGAAGACAAGTTCGAAGAGAAATAAGAACGAATAGGAAAATGGATGAGCAGTTTAATGCTGACTTTAAAGCTGAGCGTAAGGATAAAGATCAAATATTCCGGTATATACGAACTGCTGAAAAAGAGGAGTCTGCTATTTTACCAAGTGAAGCTTCTATTATTAGAGATTGGAGTCCAAAATTTGGTGATGCTTTACCCGTACAAACAAAGCGGTATAATCCTACAGGTAATAACATTCCAATGTTATCAGCCACCTTTATAGGTAATACAAATACCCTTACAGATGATGGTAATGCGAGTATTGTAGCGGGACAAATAAATAAGCTTTTTAGTATTAATCCACATGTTTCAATTATGCTTAAGGGGTCTACACCCGCAGCGGCCTCACAAAAAAACCAAACCCCTAGATCAAGCAATTCTTTTGAAGGGTACACCATAAATGGTGTCACAAGTTTTGATTTTACTCTTGGACAACTGTTACAAGGTCGTGCAGAGGCAGGTCGATCATTACTGATGCGTTCAGGTGTTAGCGATGGGAGTCGACTGAATGTGTCAGGGAATCATAATTATGGGGGGAATTTTGGAGTAATATCAAAACCTAAATTGAACAATAGATGATAAGAACTTATTGGTATTTTTCATTTATTATTCTGTTTTTATTTATCGCCTGTAAAGCAAGTAAATTAAATAGTAGCGAGAGTTTTGTCAATAAAAAGTTCGTAGCAGTTCATTCTTTAGATATGGATGATTTTATGCGATTAGACACTATTCTATTAACTTCAAATTATAAGAAGTTAAATGCAAAATTTTCGATTCACTTTCAAGGAAATGTAGTTAGGTTCAATGAAAAAATTGAATCTTCTACTGTCATGGAAACAAATGAAAAGGGAGTGGACGGAACGTCTCAGTATTATGAAAACAAAACATATTATGGTGAGTTTATATTTAAGAATGAGTCTAATCAATTAAATATTTTCAATCTACATACCTATGTAGGCAACGATGAAGATGATACAGTTCAATTACTAACCGAGCCAAATTCTGACACCTTAGTTTATTCGATGATTACCCCTACCTCAGATACCATTAGTTTGATTAGACTTAAATGATGGGTAAATCAGTTACTATTGAGCTTTAATACTTGTGGGACTAAAAAGCCCAGGCTTAGCAGCTATGCAAAACCTACGACCGATGCAAAACCTACGACCGTGCTTTACTAAAGCGTTCCTTATAAGGAACACATCAGAAAACCAAAGGGTTAAACAGGTCTGATCTAAAAATTCAAAGAGGTTGCTACTTTATTTGTAGTAACCTCTTTTAGTTTTACTGATTGTCTTCCACCTTGTTTAAGACCTCACCTCAACAACACCTCTTACATTGATGTTTCTGGTTATATGCTTTCCTATTTTCTCTGGCTTGAAGGTTTTTCTGTTGTCTTTCGTGCCTGTTTGGTACAATACCCTGTAGAGCTTCCTCGGGTATGAGTCCATCCAGGCTGTCATGTGGGCGAACATGGTTGTAGTCATTGATGGAAAACCAAACCGCATTTCGTTGATCGGTATTGTTGTTGATTGACATCAATGCTAAGTACTGATTCTTAATGATCTTGTTGACTGCCTCAACCATCGAGTTTGAAAAATCGATATCTCGCCCTGCAACCAACCGATTGATAATACCCCTATTTTGGAAAAGCAGCCTATCCACTACTCTATTGTTGTTTTCTGACCCACCATCAACTATTAACCGAAGGTTGTTGGGTTGATACTGCTCGATGGCTTCTTCCAAAAGCTCTTTAACGGTGTCACCTCTTAGGGTTGTTTCCAGCCGCCAGCCTAGTATGTATCTGGAGTAATTGTCTACCAACAAGTGTAAATAGGAAGTGGTTCCATTGAGTTTTAGAAGCGTTACATCAGCATGCCATATCCGGTGTGGTTTGGTGGCTCTAATACCTACGCTTCGTTTTGGCTTTTTGTATTTGGGACGGCTTATACCAAGTAATCGGACGTATTTGTAAAAGGTGGATTGGTGAATATTGAGTAGGTTGTTTCTTCGGGCATAATTGCAAATGGACGATAAGGGCCAGTACTTAAACTGCTCATCTGTGAGAAGGTGTTTAAGCTGTAATACTTCTGGCTTTGTCAGTTGGTTTGAGTGGGTCTTGTTGCATAATTGAAAGTAGTTGTGTTCGCATTTGACTTTGGTTTGCATTAACCAATTATGAAAGGTGACTTTGCTTATGTCCAAGAACTTCAAGGCTTTTTCAATGTTTAGCGTTGAAGACACACGCTGAATGACGTCTACGAGTTGTTCTTTGGAGTCTGTGAAGGCTGATTTAAGGCTCTGAGTGTTTCGGATAACATTACGACACACACTTAGTATTCTCAAATAGGAGTTGAAGGTCCGTTTGGCTGCTTTATCTTCTGCGAACGATTTTATCAAATCGTATTCTTGTTTGGCTATTTCATTTAATCCATATCCAACATACTTCTCTTCTGGCTCAGTTCGCCATCTACTCATATTGGTTCTTGGAATGCTCAATAATAACTCTGGTGGCATACCATTTTCCAGCCCTAATCTGATCATGTGTTTGAGAGCTGTGTCATAGCTTCTTCTCCTCTGCATAAAAAACGCCTGCATTAATCCGTGGCTGCAATGGTCAGGAAAAATCAGCTTTGTTTATGGTGCTTTTATTACCTTAATGCCTTCTTTGTGAATTCAACTAAAAACCATAACATATTAGAATACAGTCACTTGTTTAGCTATTCCTTTTCTAAAAAGGATATACAGGGCAAAAACAAGACTGCTTCAAAAAACCGCCTATCCGTGTATAGCTTTGGATTTAATGGTATGGAGCGTGATGATGAGATGAAAGGTAGCGGAAATAGTCTTGATTTTGGAGCAAGAATCTACGACCCACGCTTAGGACGCTTTTTATCCATTGATCCTTTAAGTGCTAAAAATGTCAGCAAATCTCCATATCATTTTGCTGCGAATAGTCCAATATATTTTGTTGATAGTAAAGGAGAAGATGCCGAAGGTTATATTGGCGAGGATGGGAAGCTATACATAAATGTTACTTATCATGCTGTTACAGAAGGTGTAGACAGTTACACCGATGTAGAAATGAGGCAAATTGAGAATGTAGCAAATAGTTTCTACAGTCAAGCAAAAGGGATGAAAGTTACTTTGTCTGATGGAAGAGAAGTCGAAGTCGGAGGAGTTAATGTAAGTGTTAAACCTGGAGGCGATTTTCATTCTACTGTCGATGCTGCAAAAAGTTTAGGAGAGAATGCTTTATTTAAAAAAGGTGGAGAATACATAAAGAGTCGAGGGGGAGAATCAACCCAAGCAATTAGCACAAACGATATTGGAGGTAAAACTATCAATACGACCTTTTTAAATAGTGATAAAATGGGTAAAGTGTTAGTAGGAGATGAAGCCGATAACTTTAATAATGCAATAGTGGATGAAACGGGGCATACAATGGGAACAAAGCACCCTGAAAGAAGAGAAGGAGAAAGCAGAAAAGAGTATAGAGAAAGGCGAGAGAGCACATATGGAGACTTGGAAAGAGGGAATAAAAAAGCAACAGGCGAGCTTAAACTAAGCAAACAAGATTTACAAAATATTGTCTCCTCCAAAGAGTTTAAATTGAAAGAAGGAGAATGATGGAGAGGATTAAAGCAACTGTATTATTAGCATTAATTTGTTTTACTTCATTCTGTACTTTTTCGCAGAACACAGATGATTGCTTAACTGTGAAAGATGGATTCATTGTGAAAATCATTGAAAATGTTGGAAGCAAAGAATTAACAAAAAGTGTTGATTATCTTTTTTTTGAAGAGGAACCAAAAATCGACAAAAAGGAAACTCCAATCTCACTTTATCATAAAGGCGGTCAATTAATCAACATAGCAGCTTATAGGTCAGCAAATTTTGAGAGAGTTATGACTAAAGGTTATGTTGAGTTTGATAAATCAAAGCAGGGAAAGGTTGATTGTACTAAAGCTAAGTCATTTGACTTTCATGTTTACAGGGTTTTAATGACATATTCGACAAAAAGCAATAAACCTAATGTTATCGCTGAAAATAGAGAAACGTCTCACTCATATTCATATTTTAAAAATTTACCTGAAAGCGAATTGCAAGAACAAGAACAAATTATCTATCCTTTTTTAATTGAGACTTGGTAATTAAATCTCACTTCAAATCGCTGTCAAAACAGCTTCCTGTCCCTTCGGGCGAAGAAAGTTATCAACATAGCCACGAAATCGCTGCTATCCCTTTGCTGTTCTGTCTTTCCGCCATGCAAAACCTACGACCGTGCTTTACTAAAGCGTTCCTTATAAGGAACACATCAGAAAACCAAAGGGTTAAACAGGTCTGATCTAAAAATTCAAAGAGGTTGCTACTTTATTTGTAGTAACCTCTTTTAGTTTTACTGATTGTCTTCCACCTTGTTTAAGACCTCACCTCAACAACACCTCTTACATTGATGTTTCTGGTTATATGCTTTCCTATTTTCTCTGGCTTGAAGGTTTTTCTGTTGTCTTTCGTGCCTGTTTGGTACAATACCCTGTAGAGCTTCCTCGGGTATGAGTCCATCCAGGCTGTCATGTGGGCGAACATGGTTGTAGTCATTGATGGAAAACCAAACCGCATTTCGTTGATCGGTATTGTTGTTGATTGACATCAATGCTAAGTACTGATTCTTAATGATCTTGTTGACTGCCTCAACCATCGAGTTTGAAAAATCGATATCTCGCCCTGCAACCAACCGATTGATAATACCCCTATTTTGGAAAAGCAGCCTATCCACTACTCTATTGTTGTTTTCTGACCCACCATCAACTATTAACCGAAGGTTGTTGGGTTGATACTGCTCGATGGCTTCTTCCAAAAGCTCTTTAACGGTGTCACCTCTTAGGGTTGTTTCCAGCCGCCAGCCTAGTATGTATCTGGAGTAATTGTCTACCAACAAGTGTAAATAGGAAGTGGTTCCATTGAGTTTTAGAAGCGTTACATCAGCATGCCATATCCGGTGTGGTTTGGTGGCTCTAATACCTACGCTTCGTTTTGGCTTTTTGTATTTGGGACGGCTTATACCAAGTAATCGGACGTATTTGTAAAAGGTGGATTGGTGAATATTGAGTAGGTTGTTTCTTCGGGCATAATTGCAAATGGACGATAAGGGCCAGTACTTAAACTGCTCATCTGTGAGAAGGTGTTTAAGCTGTAATACTTCTGGCTTTGTCAGTTGGTTTGAGTGGGTCTTGTTGCATAATTGAAAGTAGTTGTGTTCGCATTTGACTTTGGTTTGCATTAACCAATTATGAAAGGTGACTTTGCTTATGTCCAAGAACTTCAAGGCTTTTTCAATGTTTAGCGTTGAAGACACACGCTGAATGACGTCTACGAGTTGTTCTTTGGAGTCTGTGAAGGCTGATTTAAGGCTCTGAGTGTTTCGGATAACATTACGACACACACTTAGTATTCTCAAATAGGAGTTGAAGGTCCGTTTGGCTGCTTTATCTTCTGCGAACGATTTTATCAAATCGTATTCTTGTTTGGCTATTTCATTTAATCCATATCCAACATACTTCTCTTCTGGCTCAGTTCGCCATCTACTCATATTGGTTCTTGGAATGCTCAATAATAACTCTGGTGGCATACCATTTTCCAGCCCTAATCTGATCATGTGTTTGAGAGCTGTGTCATAGCTTCTTCTCCTCTGCATAAAAAACGCCTGCATTAATCCGTGGCTGCAATGGTCAGGAAAAATCAGCTTTGTTTATGGTGCTTTTATTACCTTAATGCCTTCTTTGTGAATTCAACTAAAAACCATAACATATTAGAATACAGTCACTTGTTTAGCTATTCCTTTTCTAAAAAGGATATACAGGGCAAAAACAAGACTGCTTCAAAAAACCGCCTATCCGTGTATAGCTTCGGCTTTAACGGTATGGAAAGGGATGACGAGGTCAAGGGCAATGGAAACTCTTATGACTTTGGAGCTAGAATGTATGATCCTAGATTGGGTAAGTGGTTTAGTATGGATCCAGCCCAGCAGGAATACCCATTTGCCAGCCCCTATAACTTCGCTCTGAATACTCCAATTCAAGCCATTGACCCAGACGGAAAGCGTGTATATTTTATTTCAGGCGCAGGTGGAGACAAGGATGGTTGGAACTATTCTGAACGATTTAAGACGGCTTATGAAGCAGCTGGTATTAAAGATTTCCAAATACTGGAAGCCTCTCATGGCAAAGCGGGAGATATCAGTTTCACTGGTTGGTGGAGACTTGATAATGAGATTGATGTTCCTGGAGCACCGAAGCTTCGAGCTATTGACGATAAGATGGTTCAATCTACCGTTAACCAAATAGTCGCAGATTTAGCTGCAAATCCGCTTGCAGAGGGAGAGCAGTTGAACTTGGCTGGATATAGTTATGGTAGCGTTATGCAGGCTCAAGTAGCTTTAGGTCTTGCCGAACAGGGCATTAAGGTTGATAATCTCGTTTTAGTTGGCAGTCCTATACCCGATGATTCTCCTCTGATGGAAAAATTACAGAAAGCAAAAGCCGATGGCATGATTGGAGAAGTTAGTAGACAGGATATAGATGGAGACCTTTTAAGTAATCCATCGTCAGAATTTGAATATGGACTTGGTGGCGCTCAGAATAGTATAGACGCTGGCCCTCACTTTGACTTAGCAAGGCCTGGACCTGAAGCTGATCAGAAAATAAATGAATCAGCCCAACAAGCGAAAGAAGATGGTGTTGAATAGTAAGTTGACATATGAGCAATTAAGGCTAGTATCACTGGTTTGCCTAGTAGTGTGTGCGTTATCATTTTTTGGGGTTATTTTCTACCCAACTGGCAACTTTATTGGTGGCCCGTTTATAACATTTATGGTTTATACACCGCTAGGTCTGATTAACCTATTCATGATTGGCGCTATTTGGGGCGGGAAGGAAAATACTATGAAATTTAATCGCAGAGTTTTCAGAATTAATCTATCAATTACTTTGCTTTTCGTTGCTATACTTATTTACTATATGCTTGGAAATCAGGCATGATCTGAGATAAAGCAGCATTAATTTTTTCATACTGCTGTACAATCATGAAGTGACCACCTTCTGGTATCCAGACAACTTCCGAAGCGTTTTTCGCTGGAATCAATCGGTCATTGGTGCCATGAATCCTTATTAGTTCTGTTGGTTCAATGATTGTCTGAGTTTTGAGATTTTCACCAAGTGCCCATTTTATAAAAACAGGATTAGTGTCTGTAATGATAGCTTTAAGTAATTTCCGAGAAGAACTGCTTGTAACACCAAAAAACCAGTAGGCTAAAAACATTGGAGGCTTCATTAAAAATGCCGGAACAATTTGATAAATCTTGGTTTTTGCAATAAGTCTTGCAGCTAAGGACAGATCTTCATGTCTCGTGAGCGATGAAATAAGAATCGTTTGTTCAGGCTTTACTAATCTTGAAATCTCGGTGGCGACTAATCCTCCAAAAGACAATCCTATAAGTAAGAATGGCTTTGATGAATCAATTTGACTCGAAAGCCTTTTAGCATAACTTTTTAAACTTTCATTTTCTAGTGGTTCTATCCATACGATGTGAACCAGCGGAGAACCAAAATCTAGATGTTTGAAAGCTCTTTTATCTGCGCCTAAACCACTAATGCAATAGCATCTCATTACATTGCCATCTTTGCCAAGTTGGATACCTCCATTAAGGGTAGACAGGCAAGTTCCTATCATACACCCAGTCAAGTAGATTACGAATGAACATCTGTAGGAACTCTGCAAAATCAGTGCCTCTACCGTTTTCTTCAAAACGGATATTACCTAGCTCATCAAACCAATAAGTCAGAATCTCCTCAACTTCATCTGGCTTATTAGAGTCTGGTGTAATCTGTACAACCAACCGAGCCTTAGGAATAGAAATAATCTCGGAAGGAACAATCTTTATTCGCGTACAATACTTCTGTCCAATCATTGTAAACTCTATAGCCGTTCCGGAGTCAGACACCTCAACGTCCGAAAATTGCTCACTTAGCTTGTTTAACCACTGATCTAGTGGCTGAATCCAGTGCTTTTTTCCTGCTGCTACTAATGAAGCAAGTTGTCGATTGTGTTTAGCTATGTAGGCAGATGAATCCATCAACTATTATCCGACTTCGGTTTAGTAGTCGGCTTTTTGGGTTTTCTTGGAATCTCACTGGCCGCTCCTGGCTCCGCTTTAGGAGAGCCAATGAAGAAGTCTCTTTCTGGCTTTGGAGTATCGGAATCTTTGTCTGTCATTACTTCGCTTTTGGTTTAGTGGTGATGGGCTTTTTAGGAACCTCCATCGCTTTAATTAGTTTGCCTTCGTCCAGCTTATTACCAATACTGAGATCAATCTTTTCGGTGAACGTTCTGGTCTTTTGCTCACCTGTTTTAGGTGTTTGCGATTTGGGGTCTTTCTTTTCTTCACTCATAGCTTAAATATTTTGCTGAATAAAATAGATCATCAGAACAGTCCCAACCAACAGCGCCACAATCACCGAGGCATTCATTGTACGAATAGATCCATTCCAATACATGATTTTTTTGTTGTATTCCTCTGCAT
>NW_028284247.1:2500-25000 GCF_059516105.1 Syngnathus floridae | reverse complement strand
AGCGCGCGTCCCGAGTCAGACTCGGGCGCCGCAACCCGACGGTATCTCGCTGCGGCCAGGATGCGGAGTTGAGTCGGCACTGGGGGGATCCGGGAAGGACGAAGGGGCGGCGGCCAACAGTCGCAGCTCGTCGCCGCTGTCACCCAGACGGGAAGCTGCGCCCCGGCCGAGTCAGACTCGGTCGGTGCGGCCCGCTGCGGCCAGCTGGAGAGTGAGCTACGTGCCTGTACCGTGCTCCCGACGAACCGTCCCGGGGGGCTGGTGACGTCGCGCGATCGGCGCTTGATGCTGCGACCGGGAGGGAAGCTGCGCCCCGTCCGAGTCAGACTCGGTCGTTGCGGCCCACCCGAGCCCGCACGCCTCACGCGGAGGGGTCATACGCCCCGGCGGCCACGATAGACGTCCTCCCGCTTCGCGGTGGTCGGGAGGGCTTAGCGGATAGGTGCAGATGCGGGGGCGGCTTCCCGAGATAGCCGTCCCTAGGTTAGGCGAGGGTTTGAGAAACATCTTTCGCGGTAGACCGGCGCGGCCGGCGGACGCCCACGTGGCGTGCCGCGAGTCGGATCGCGCGCTCGGCCTCCGTTGATGGCCGCTAGGTGCGTGCGTGGAATCGGGGCGTCTCGGTCTCGCTGCCGTACGGCTCGCGCTAGGCCTGCGGGGGCGGCGTCGGAGCGCGCGCTCGCGCGGCGGCCGTAGCGCTAGAGGGCGACCCGCAAGTGGGGAGGAACCGTCCACCCAACGCCGGCGCTAGCCGGGGCCGGTGGGGGCCCTACCAAGGCGGGTCATGGTCGCATGTCGGTCGGTCCGGCCTCTGTTTACCGAGGCGGCCGGCACCTCCATCTGCCTTGGATGCCCCGAATCCGCAGACTTTCCTCCGGCCTCAGCTTAACGAGACGGCCGTTGCCTCCATCCTTGGATGTTAACATTCGCAGAGTTTCAGCTCCGGGCTAGGGCGGGTGAAGTCGTCTCGAACCACGTGCCTGAAGGCCGCCTCGCGCCGGATGCAGGCCCCGCTCTGTCGTGCGGTGTGACCGTCCAACGCGGGCATCGCTAGATTAGCCGTGGCCACGATCCTTCCACACCGCGAGCCTTTCGCCCTCGGCCGCTCAGTTCGCGGGCCGCTGATCCCGCTCCATCTCTCCGGCCTGTGTTTAAGGAGGCGGCCGCTCCTCCTTCCTTGGATGGACCATTCGCATATTTTTCGCCCGGCCTGTGTTTAAGGAGGCGGCCGGTAACTCCCTTTCTTGGATGAGACCCAACATTCGCATATTTTTCGCCCGGCCTGTGTTTAAGGAGGCGGCCGGTCCTCCCATTCTGCCAGTGTTCCTTGGACTTTGAATATTTCAAAGTCTTTCCGCCCAACATTCGCATATTTTTCGCCCGGCCTGTGTTTAAGGAGGCGGCCGGTCCTCCCATTCTGCCAGTGTTCCTTGGACTTTGAAAATTTCAAAGTCTTTCCGCTCCGGGCTAGGGCGGGTGAGGTCGTCTCGAACCACGTGCCTGAAGGCCGCCTCGCGCCAGATGCGGCCCCGCTCTGTCGTGCGGTGTGACCGTCCAACGCGGGCATCGCTAGATTAGCCGTGGCCACGATCCTTCCACACCGCGAGCCTTTCGCCCTCGGCCGGTGTCGGTCAACGTGTGGGTGGGGGGGAAGGACGGCTGCCGGGAGCAGACAGCCGTCCCCGGGTGGGGTGTACAGTCCTTCCACCGCGGCCGCCGGGAGCAGACGGCCGTCGAGCGATTCTGCCATTGTTCCTAGGACTTTGTACATTTTAAAGACCCTCCGCGCGGGCCGCTGATCCCGCTCGGTCGCTCCGGCCTGTGTTTAAGGAGGCGGCCGGTCCTCCCATTCTGCCAGTGTTCCTTGGACTTTGAATATTTCAAAGTCTTTTCGCTCCGGGCTAGGGCGGGTGAGGTCGTCTCGAACCACGTGCCTGAAGGCCGCCTCGCGCCGGATGCAGGCCCCGCTCTGTCGTGCGGTGTGACCGTCCAACGCGGGCATCGCTAGATTAGCCGTGGCCACGATCCTTCCACACCGCGAGCCTTTCGCCCTCGGCCGGTGTCGGTCAACGTGTGGGGTGGGGGGGAAGGACGGCTGCCGGGAGCAGACAGCCGTCCCCGGGTGGGGTGTACAGTCCCTTCACCGCGGCCGCCGGGAGCAGACGGCCGTCGAGCGATTCTGCCATTGTCCCTAGGACTTTGTACATTTCAAAGACCCTGCGCGCGGGCCGCTGATCCCGCTCGGTCGCTCCGGCCTGTGTTTAAGGAGGCGGCCGGTCCTCCCATTCTGCCAGTGTTCCTTGGACTTTGAAAAGTCTTTCCGCTCCGGGCTAGGGCGGGTGAGGTCGTCTCGAACCACGTGCCTGAAGGCCGCCTCGCGCCGGATGCAGGCCCCGCTCTGTCGTGCGGTGTGACCGTCCAACGCGGGCATCGCTAGATTAGCCGTGGCCACGATCCTTCCACACCGCGAGCCTTTCGCCCTCGGCTGATGTTCAACCAACGTGTGGGGAGGGGGTTATGGACGGCTGCCGGGAGCAGACAGCCGTCCCCGGGAGGGGAGACTTCACGGCGGCCGCCGGGAGCAGACGGCCGTCGAGAGATTCTGCCAGTGTTCCTTGGACTTTGACTATTTCAAAGTCTTTCCGCTCCGGGCTAGGGCGGGTGAGGTCGTCTCGAACCACGTGCCTGAAGGCCGCCTCGCGCCGGATGCAGGCCCCGCTCTGTCGTGCGGTGTGACCGTCCGACGCGGGCATCGCTAGATTAGCCGTGGCCACGATCCTTCCACACCGCGAGCCTTTCGCCCTCGGCCGGTGTTCGCTCAACGCGCGGGCCGCTGATCCCGCTCCATCTCTCCGGCCTGTGTTTAAGGAGGCGGCCGGTCCTCCCATTCTGCCAGTGTTCCTTGGACTTTGAAAATTTCAAAGTCTTTCCGCTCCGGGCTAGGGCGGGTGAGGTCGTCTCGAGCCACGTGCCTGAAGGCCGCCTCGCGCCGGATGCAGGCCCCGCTCTGTCGTGCGGTGTGACCGTCCAACGCGGGCATCGCTAGATTAGCCGTGGCCACGATCCTTCCACACCGCGAGCCTTTCGCCCTCGGCTGGTGTTCGTCCAACGTGTGGGGAGGGGGTTAAGGACGGCTGCCGGGAGCAGACAGCCGTCCCCGGGAGGGGAGACTTCACGGCGGCCGCCGGGAGCAGACGGCCGTCGAGAGATTCTGCCAGCGTTCCTTGTACTTTGAATATTTCACAGCCGTGCTCGCACTTAGGAAATTTTCGAGCGCTGTGGCACTTAGACATTTTTCGTCAAGCGTGGCACTTAGAAATTTTTCGTCAAGAGAGGCACTTAGACATTTTTCGTCAAGAGTGACACTTAGAAAATTTTTCACTCTCTTTGTGCCTTCCAGGGTGCTGTGCAACCCTGCGTGTTGTGTTCCCACCGAGCAAGGGGCGCTGCTGGCGGCCATGACCAAGCGCTCGGCACCGGGCCCTTTCATTTTGTGGGGTAAATTATGCGCCCCCCATGCTCGTTCTGACTATATTTTGCGAAAGGGGGGTAAATCGTTGATGAGTACGCTGACTAGGGGGACCATTTAGCGTACTCTGGCGCACCTGAAGACCAAAGTTGGTACTGCACCCTCCCCCTGGTACCCCAGCCCCTGGTACCTAAAGAGGGAGAGGCCGAATTTTCGCTTTTTGGGGCCGACCGAGGGAACCAGCCGAGGCGGACACTTTTCGGCTCAAGAGCCGTTGGCACTTAGAAAAAATTCGCACAAGTTGGCAGGGCTACCAGGGGAAGAGGCCGAATTTTCGCTTTTGAAGGCCGACCGCGGGAACCAGCCGAGGCGGACACTTTTCGGCTCAAGAGCCGTTGGCACTTAGAAAATATTTGCCAAACTTGGCTTGACTTCCAGGAGAAGAGGCCGAATTTTCACTTTTGGTGGCCGACCTGGGGAACCAGCCGAGGCGGACACTTTTCGGCTCAAGAGCCGTTGGCACTTAGAAAATATTTGCCAAACTTGGCTTGACTTCCAGGAGAAGAGGCCGAATTTTCACTTTTGGTGGCCGTTATGGGGAACCAGCCGAGGCGGACACTTTTCGGCTCAAGAGCCGTTGGCACTTAGAAAATATTTGCCAAACATGGCTTGACTTCCAGGAGAAGAGGCCGAATTTTCACTTTTGGTGGCCGTTATGGGGAACCAGCCGAGGCGGACACTTTACGCTGGTTGAGTCGTTGGCACTTAGAAAATATTTGCCAAACTTGGCTTGACTTCCAGGAGAAGAGGCCGAATTTTCACTTTTGGTGGCCGACCTGGGGAACCAGCCGAGGCGGACACTTTACGCTGGTTGAGTCGTTGGCACTTAGAAAATATCTGCCAAACTTGGCTTGACTTCCAGGAGAAGAGGCCGAATTTTCACTTTTGGTGACCGACCTGGGGAACCAGCCGAGGCGGACACTTTACGCTGGTTGAGTCGTTGGCACTTAGAAAATATTTGCCAAACTTGGCTTGACTTCCAGGAGAAGAGGCCGAATTTTCACTTTTGGTGGCCGACCTGGGGAACCAGCCGAGGCGGACACTTTACGCTGGTTGAGTCGTTGGCACTTAGAAAATATTCGCCAAACTTGGCAAGACTTCCAGGAGAAGAGGCCGAATTTTCACTTTTGGTGGCCGACCTGGGGAACCAGCCGAGGCGGACACTTTACGCTGGTTGAGTCGTTGGCACTTAGAAAATATTTGCCAAACTTGGCTTGACTTCCAGGAGAAGAGGCCGAATTTTCACTTTTCATGGCCGTTATGGGGAACCAGCCGAGGCGGACACTTTGCGCTGGTTGAGTCGTTGGCACTTAGAAAATATTTGCCAAACTTGGCTTGACTTCCAGGAGAAGAGGCCGAATTTTCACTTTTGGTGGCCGTTATGGGGAACCAGCCGAGGCGGACACTTTAGGCTGGTTGAGTCGTTGGCACTCAGAAAATATTCGCCAAACTTGGCCAGACTTCCAGGAGAAGAGGCCGAATTTTCACTTTTGGTGACCGACCTGGGGAACCAGCCGAGGCGGACACTTTACGCTGGTTGAGTCGTTGGCACTTAGAAAATATTTGCCAAACTTGGCTTGACTTCCAGGAGAAGAGGCCGAATTTTCACTTTTGGTGGCCGACCTGGGGAACCAGCCGAGGCGGACACTTTACGCTGGTTGAGTCGTTGGCACTTAGAAAATATTCGCCAAACTTGGCAAGACTTCCAGGAGAAGAGGCCGAATTTTCACTTTTGGTGGCCGACCTGGGGAACCAGCCGAGGCGGACACTTTACGCTGGTTGAGTCGTTGGCACTTAGAAAATATTTGCCAAACTTGGCTTGACTTCCAGGAGAAGAGGCCGAATTTTCACTTTTCATGGCCGTTATGGGGAACCAGCCGAGGCGGACACTTTGCGCTGGTTGAGTCGTTGGCACTTAGAAAATATTTGCCAAACTTGGCTTGACTTCCAGGAGAAGAGGCCGAATTTTCACTTTTGGTGGCCGTTATGGGGAACCAGCCGAGGCGGACACTTTAGGCTGGTTGAGTCGTTGGCACTCAGAAAATATTCGCCAAACTTGGCCAGACTTCCAGGAGAAGAGGCCGAATTTTCACTTGTGGTACCCGACCTGGGGAACCAGCCGAGGCGGACACTTTAGGCTGGTTGAGTCGTTGGCACTTAGAAAATATTCGCCAAACTTGGCCAGACTTCCAGGAGAAGAGGCCGAATTTTCACTTGTTCTGGCCGTTATGGGGAACCAGCCGAGGCGGACACTTTACGCTGGTTGAGTCGTTGGCACTTAGAAAATATTCGCCAAACTTGGCCAGACTTCCAGGAGAAGAGGCCGAATTTTCACTTGTTCTGGCCGTTATGGGGAACCAGCCGAGGCGGACACTTTACGGCTGTTGAGTCGTTGGCACTTAGAAAATATTCGCCAAACTTGGCCAGACTTCCAGGAGAAGAGGCCGAATTTTCACTTGTTCTGGCCGACCTGGGGAACCAGACGAGGCGGACACATCACCCCGCAAGTGACGTTGGCACTTTGAAAATATTCGCCAAACTTGGCCAGACTTCCAGGAGAAGAGGCCGAATTTTCACTTGTTCTGGCCGACCTGGGGAACCAGACGAGGCGGACACATCACCCCGCAAGTGCCGTTGGCACTTTGAAAATATTCGCCAAACTTGGCCAGACTTCCAGGAGAAGAGGCCGAATTTTCACTTGTTCTGGCCGACCTGGGGAACCAGACGAGGCGGACACATCACCCCGCAAGTGCCGTTGGCACTTAGAAAATATTCGCCAAACTTGGCCGGACTTCCAGGAGAAGAGGCCGAATTTTCACTTTTTCTGGCCGACCTGGGGAACCAGACGAGGCGGACACATCACCCCGCAAGTGCCGTTGGCACTTTGAAAATATTCGAAACTTCCATCAAACACACATCGGCTTTTTCGCCGTCGCTGTCCGGCCTGGGCACCATCGTGGCTCGGACAGTTCGTGTGCCAGCTTCCGTTGGCACTTAGAACATTTTTCAAAATAAAAATAAACAGTCCTGCACATACGTGCCGACTATATTTTGCGAAAGGGGAGTAAACCGATGAGTACACTAACTAGGGGGACCAACAGACCGTAGTGGTCTCCCCTGGTACCTAAATGCATACCCCTGGTACCTCAGCGACTACCCCTGGTACCTAAATGCGTTCCCCTGGTACCTCAGAGAGGCCGAATTATTACATTCCGTGGCCGAACTAGGGAACCGGACGAGGCGGACACTTTTCCGGGAGAGACCCGATGGCACTTAGAAAATATTCGCCAAAGTTCGTCGGACTTCCAGAGCAAGAGGCCGAATTTTCACATTATGTGGCCGAACTAGGGAACCGGACGAGGCGGACACTTTTCCGGGAGAGACCCGATGGCACTTAGAAAATATTCGCTCAAGTTGGCAGGACTTCCAGAGCAAGAGGCCGAATTTTCACATTATGTGGCCGAACTAGGGAACCGGCCGAGTCGGACACTTTTCCGGGAGAGACCCGATGGCACTTAGAAAATATTCGCTCAAGTTGGCAGGACTTCCAGAGCAAGAGGCCGAATTTTCACATTATGTGGCCGAACTAGGGAACCGGACGAGTCGGACACTTTTCCGGGAGAGACCCGATGGCACTTAGAAAATATTCGCTCAAGTTGGCAGGACTTCCAGAGCAAGAGGCCGAATTTTCACTTTTTCTGGCCGACTCGGGGAACCAGCCGAGTCGGACACTTTTCCGGGCAAGACCCGATGGCACTTAGAAAATATTCGCTCAAGTTGGCAGGACTTCCAGGCGAAGAGGCCGAATTTTCACTTTTTCTGGCCGACTCGGGGAACCAGCCGAGTCGGACACTTTTCCGGGCAAGACCCGATGGCACTTAGAAAATATTCGCTCAAGTTGGCAGGACTTCCAGAGCAAGAGGCCGAATTTTCACATTATGTGGCCGAACTAGGGAACCAGCCGAGTCGGACACTTTTCCGGGCAAGACCCGATGGCACTTAGAAAATATTCGCTCAAGTTGGCAGGACTTCCAGAGCAAGAGGCCGAATTTTCACATTCCGTGGCCGAACTAGGGAACCGGACGAGGCGGACACTTTTCCGGGAGAGACCCGATGGCACTTAGAAAATATTCGCTCAAGTTGGCAGGACTTCCAGAGCAAGAGGCCGAATTTTCGCTCGTTCTGGCCGACTCGGGGAACCAGCCGAGTCGGACACTTTTCCGGGCAAGACCCGATGGCACTTAGAAAATATTCGCTCAAGTTGGCAGGACTTCCAGGCGAAGAGGCTGAATTTTCACTTTTTCTGGCCGACTCGGGGAACCAGCCGAGTCGGACACTTTTCCGGGCAAGACCCGATGGCACTTAGAAAATATTCGCTCAAGTTGGCAGGACTTCCAGAGCAAGAGGCCGAATTTTCGCTCGTTCGGGCCGACTCGGGGAACCAGCCGAGTCGGACACTTTTCCGGGCAAGACCCGATGGCACTTAGAAAATATTCGCTCAAGTTGGCAGGACTTCCAGGCGAAGAGGCTGAATTTTCACTTTTTCTGGCCGACTCGGGGAACCAGCCGAGTCGGACACTTTTCCGGGCAAGACCCGATGGCACTTAGAAAATATTCGCTCAAGTTGGCAGGACTTCCAGAGCAAGAGGCCGAATTTTCGCTCGTTCGGGCCGACTCGGGGAACCAGCCGAGTCGGACACTTTTCCGGGCAAGACCCGATGGCACTTAGAAAATATTCGCTCAAGTTGGCAGGACTTCCAGAGCAAGAGGCCGAATTTTCACATTATGTGGCCGAACTAGGGAACCAGCCGAGTCGGACACTTTTCCGGGCAAGACCCGATGGCACTTAGAAAATATTCGCTCAAGTTGGCAGGACTTCCAGAGCAAGAGGCCGAATTTTCGCTCGTTCGGGCCGACTCGGGGAACCAGACGAGTCGGACACTTTTCCGGGCAAGACCCGATGGCACTTAGAAAATATTCGCTCAAGTTGGCAGGACTTCCAGAGCAAGAGGCCGAATTTTCACATTATGTGGCCGAACTAGGGAACCGGACGGGTCGGACACTTTTCCGGGCAAGAGCCGATGGCACTTAGAAAATATTCGCTCAAGTTGGCAGGACTTCCAGAGCAAGAGGCCGAATTTTCGCTCGTTCGGGCCGACTCGGGGAACCAGCCGAGTCGGACACTTTTCCGGGCAAGACCCGATGGCACTTAGAAAATATTCGCTCAAGTTGGCAGGACTTCCAGAGCAAGAGGCCGAATTTTCGCTCGTTCGGGCCGACTCGGGGAACCAGCCGAGTCGGACACTTTTCCGGGCAAGACCCGATGGCACTTAGAAAATATTCGCTCAAGTTGGCAGGACTTCCAGAGCAAGAGGCCGAATTTTCGCTCGTTCGGGCCGACTCGGGGAACCAGCCGAGTCGGACACTTTTCCGGGCAAGACCCGATGGCACTTAGAAAATATTCGCTCAAGTTGGCAGGACTTCCAGGCGAAGAGGCCGAATTTTCGCTCGTTCGGGCCGACTCGGGGAACCAGCCGAGTCGGACACTTTTCCGGGCAAGACCCGATGGCACTTAGAAAATATTCGCTCAAGTTGGCAGGACTTCCAGAGCGAGAGGCCGAATTTTCGCTCGTTCGGGACGACTCGGGGAACCAGCCGAGTCGGACACTTTTCCGGGCAAGACCCGATGGCACTTAGAAAATATTCGCTCAAGTTGGCAGGACTTCCAGAGCAAGAGGCCGAATTTTCGCTCGTTCGGGCCGACTCGGGGAACCAGCCGAGTCGGACACTTTTCCGGGCAAGACCCGATGGCACTTAGAAAATATTCGCTCAAGTTGGCAGGACTTCCAGGCGAAGAGGCCGAATTTTCGCTCGTTCGGGCCGACTCGGGGAACCAGCCGAGTCGGACACTTTTCCGGGCAAGACCCGATGGCACTTAGAAAATATTCGCTCAAGTTGGCAGGACTTCCAGAGCGAGAGGCCGAATTTTCGCTCGTTCGGGACGACTCGGGGAACCAGCCGAGTCGGACACTTTTCCGGGCAAGACCCGATGGCACTTAGAAAATATTCGCTCAAGTTGGCAGGACTTCCAGAGCAAGAGGCCGAATTTTCACATTATGTGGCCGAACTAGGGAACCAGCCGAGTCGGACACTTTTCCGGGCAAGACCCGATGGCACTTAGAAAATATTCGCTCAAGTTGGCAGGACTTCCAGAGCAAGAGGCCGAATTTTCGCTCGTTCGGGCCGACTCGGGGAACCAGCCGAGTCGGACACTTTTCCGGGCAAGACCCGATGGCACTTAGAAAATATTCGCTCAAGTTGGCAGGACTTCCAGAGCAAGAGGCCGAATTTTCGCTCGTTCGGAGCCGACTCGGGGAACCAGCCGAGTCGGACACTTTTCCGGGCAAGACCCGATGGCACTTAGAAAATATTCGCTCAAGTTGGCAGGACTTCCAGAGCAAGAGGCCGAATTTTCACATTATGTGGCCGAACTAGGGAACCGGCCGAGTCGGACACTTTTCCGGGCAAGACCCGATGGCACTTAGAAAATATTCGCTCAAGTTGGCAGGACTTCCAGAGCAAGAGGCCGAATTTTCGCTCGTTCGGGCCGACTCGGGGAACCAGCCGAGTCGGACACTTTTCCGGGCAAGACCCGATGGCACTTAGAAAATATTCGCTCAAGTTGGCAGGACTTCCAGAGCAAGAGGCCGAATTTTCACATTCCGTGGCCGACTCGGGGAACCAGCCGAGTCGGACACTTTTCCGGGCAAGACCCGATGGCACTTAGAAAATATTCGCTCAAGTTGGCAGGACTTCCAGAGCAAGAGGCCGAATTTTCGCTCGTTCGGGCCGACTCGGGGAACCAGCCGAGTCGGACACTTTTCCGGGCAAGACCCGATGGCACTTAGAAAATATTCGCTCAAGTTGGCAGGACTTCCAGAGCAAGAGGCCGAATTTTCACATTATGTGGCCGAACTAGGGAACCGGACGGGTCGGACACTTTTCCGGGCAAGAGCCGATGGCACTTAGAAAATATTCGCTCAAGTTGGCAGGACTTCCAGAGCAAGAGGCCGAATTTTCGCTCGTTCGGGCCGACTCGGGGAACCAGCCGAGTCGGACACTTTTCCGGGCAAGACCCGATGGCACTTAGAAAATATTCGCTCAAGTTGGCAGGACTTCCAGAGCAAGAGGCCGAATTTTCGCTCGTTCGGGCCGACTCGGGGAACCAGCCGAGTCGGACACTTTTCCGGGCAAGACCCGATGGCACTTAGAAAATATTCGCTCAAGTTGGCAGGACTTCCAGAGCAAGAGGCCGAATTTTCACTCGTTCGGGCCGACTCGGGGAACCAGCCGAGTCGGACACGTTACGGCCGAACACCCGTTGGCACTTAGAAAATATTCGCCAAAGTTCGTCGGACTTCCAGAGCAAGAGGCCGAATTTTCGCTCGTTCGGGCCGACTCGGGGAACCAGCCGAGTCGGACACTTTTCCGGGCAAGCCCCGATGGCACTTAGAAAATATTCGCTCAAGTTGGCAGGACTTCCAGAGCAAGAGGCCGAATTTTCGCTCGTTCGGGCCGACTCGGGGAACCAGCCGAGTCGGACACTTTTCCGGGCAAGACCCGATGGCACTTAGAAAATATTCGCTCAAGTTGGCAGGACTTCCAGAGCAAGAGGCCGAATTTTCGCTCGTTCGGGCCGACTCGGGGAACCAGCCGAGTCGGACACTTTTCCGGGCAAGACCCGATGGCACTTAGAAAATATTCGCTCAAGTTGGCAGGACTTCCAGGCGAAGAGGCCGAATTTTCGCTCGTTCGGGCCGACTCGGGGAACCAGCCGAGTCGGACACTTTTCCGGGCAAGACCCGATGGCACTTAGAAAATATTCGCTCAAGTTGGCAGGACTTCCAGAGCAAGAGGCCGAATTTTCACTCGTTCGGGCCGACTCGGGGAACCAGCCGAGTCGGACACGTTACGGCCGAACACCCGTTGGCACTTAGAAAATATTCGCCAAAGTTCGTCGGACTTCCAGAGCAAGAGGCCGAATTTTCGCTCGTTCGGGCCGACTCGGGGAACCAGCCGAGTCGGACACTTTTCCGGGCAAGCCCCGATGGCACTTAGAAAATATTCGCTCAAGTTGGCAGGACTTCCAGAGCAAGAGGCCGAATTTTCGCTCGTTCGGGCCGACTCGGGGAACCAGCCGAGTCGGACACTTTTCCGGGCAAGACCCGATGGCACTTAGAAAATATTCGCTCAAGTTGGCGGGACTTCCAGAGCGAGAGGCCGAATTTTCGCTCGTTCGGGCCGACTCGGGGAACCAGCCGAGTCGGACACTTTTCCGGGCAAGACCCGATGGCACTTAGAAAATATTCGCTCAAGTTGGCAGGACTTCCAGAGCAAGAGGCCGAATTTTCGCTCGTTCGGGCCGACTCGGGGAACCAGCCGAGTCGGACACGTTACGGCCGAACAGCCGTTGGCACTTTGAAAATATTCGCTCAAGTTGGCAGGACTTCCAGAGCAAGAGGCCGAATTTTCACTCGTTCGGGCCGACTCGGGGAACCAGCCGAGTCGGACACGTTACGGCCGAACAGCCGTTGGCACTTTGAAAATATTCGCTCAAGTTGGCAGGACTTCCAGAGCAAGAGGCCGAATTTTCACTCGTTCGGGCCGACTCGGGGAACCAGCCGAGTCGGACACGTTACGGCCGAACACCCGTTGGCACTTAGAAAATATTCGCTCAAGTTGGCAGATCTTCCAGAGCAAGAGGCCGAATTTTCGCTCGTTCGGGCCGACCGGAGGAACCAGCCGAGTCGGACACATTACGGTGTAACACCCGTTGGCACTTAGAAAATATTCGCCAAAGTTCGTTGGACCTCCAGGCGAAGAGGCCGAATTTTCGCTCCTTCGGGCCGACTCGGGGAACCAGCCGAGTCGGACACATTACGGCCGAACACCCGTTGGCACTTAGAAAATATTCGCCCAAGTCGGCCGGACTTCCAGGCGAAGAGGCCGAATTTTCGCTCGTTCGGGCCGACCGGAGGAACCAGCCGAGTCGGACACATTACGGTGTAACACCCGTTGGCACTTAGAAAATATTCGCCAAAGTTCGTCGGACCTCCAGAGCAAGAGGCCGAATTTTCACTTTTTCTGGCCGACCGGAGGAACCAGCCGCGTCGGACACATTACGGTGTAACACCCGTTGGCACTTAGAAAATATTCGCCAAAGTTCGTCGGACCTCCAGAGCGAGAGGCCGAATTTTCACTTTTTCTGGCCGACCGGAGAACCAGCCGAGGCGGACACATCGCGCCGCTTTTGCCGTTGGCATATTCGAAACTTCCAGAATCGGCTTTTTCGCCGTCGCTGTCCGGCCTGGGCACCATCGTGGCTCGGACACGTCGTGTGCCAGCGTCCGCTGGCACTTAGAAAATTTTTCAAAATAAAAATAAACAGTCCTGCACATACGTGCCCACTATATTTTGCGAAAGGGGAGTAAACCGTCGATGAGTACGCTGACTAGTGGGACCAACCATCGCGCTCTGGCGCACCTGAAGACCAAAGTTGGTACTGCACCCTACCCCTGGTACCCAAACGGGGTAGAGGCCGATTTTTCGCTTTTGGCGGCCGACCTAGGGAACCAGAAGAGGCGGACACTTTTCCGAGCAAGTGCCGATGGCACTTCCAGAGCGAGAGGCCGAATAATCGTAATTTGTGGCCGACTTGGGAACCAGCGAATGCGGATAGGAAGTGGAGCGGGTCCCGCCGGCTGGTCCGCGGGCCAATTGCGGTCCCGCGAGTTAGCGATCGCGGTCCGGAATTCTAGCCGACTTGGGAACCAGCGAAGGCGGATAGGAAGTCAAGCGGGTCCCGCTGGCTGGTCCGCGGGCCATTTAGGGTCCCGCGAGTTAGCGATCGCGGTCCGGAATTCTAGCCGACTTGGGAACCAGCGAAGGCGGATAGGAAGTGGAGCGGGTCCCGCCGGCTGGTCCGCGGGCCAATTGCGGTCCCGCGAGTTAGCGATCGCGGTCCGGAATTCTAGCCGACTTGGGAACCAGCGAAGGCGGATAGGAAGTCAAGCGGGTCCCGCTGGCTGGTCCGCGGGCCATTTAGGGTCCCGCGAGTTAGCGATCGCGGTCCGGAATTCTAGCCGACTTGGGAACCAGCGAAGGCGGATGGGAAGTCAAGTGGGTCCCGCCGGCTGGTCCGCGGGCCAATTGCGGTCCCGCGAGTTAGCGATCGCGGTCCGGAATTCTAGCCGACTTGGGAACCAGCGAAGGCGGATGGGTGGTCACCGAGGTCCCGCCGGCTGGTCCGCGGGCCATTTAGGGTCCCGCGAGTTACCGGTCGCGGCCCGGAATTCTAGCCGACTTGGGAACCAGCGAAGGCGGATAGGAAGTCAAGTGGGTCCCGCCGGCTGGTCCGCGGGCCATTTAGGGTCCCGCGAGTTAGCGATCGCGGTCCGGAATTCTAGCCGACTTGGGAACCAGCGAAGGCGGATGGGTGGTCACCGAGGTCCCGCCGGCTGGTCCGCGGGCCATTTAGGGTCCCGCGAGTTACCGATCGCGGTCCGGAATTCTAGCCGGCCAGGGACCACCGCAAGGCGGATGGGTGGTCACCGAGGTCCCGCCGGCTGGTCCGCGGGCCATTTAGGGTCCCGCGAGTTACCGATCGCGGTCCGGAATTCTAGCCGGCCGGGGACCACCGCGAGGCGGATGGGTCTTCACCGAGGTCCCGCCGGCTGGTCCGCGGGCCATTTAGGGTCCCGCGAGTTACCGATCGCGGCCCGGAATTCTAGCCGGCCGGGGACCACCGCGAGGCGGATGGGTCTTCACCGAGGTCCCGCCGGCTGGTCCGCGGGCCATTTAGGGTCCCGCGAGGTACCGATCGCGGTCCGGAATTCTACCCGGCCGGGGACCACCGCGAGGCGGATGGGTCTTCACCGAGGTCCCGCCGGCTGGTCCGCGGGCCATTTAGGGTCCCGCGAGGTACCGATCGCGGTCCGGAATTCTACCCGGCCGGGGACCACCGCGAGGCGGATGGGTCTTCACCGAGGTCCCGCCGGCTGGTCCGCGGGCCATTTAGGGTCCCGCGAATTAGCGATCGCGGTCCGGAATTCTAGCCGGCCAGGGACCACCGCGAGGCGGATGGGTGGTCACCGAGGTCCCGCCGGATGGTCCGCGGGCCATTTAGGGTCCCGCGAATTACCGATCGCGGTCCGGAATTCTAGCCGGCCAGGGACCACCGCGAGGCGGATGGGTGGTCACCGAGGTCCCGCCGGCTGGTCCGCGGGCCATTTAGGGTCCCGCGAGTTTGCGATCGCGGTCCGGAATTCTAGCCGGCCAGGGACCACCGCGAGGCGGATGGGTGGTCACCGAGGTCCCGCCGGCTGGTCCGCGGGCCATTTAGGGTCCCGCGAATTAGCGATCGCGGTCCGGAATTCTAGCCGGCCGGGGACCACCGCGAGGCGGATGGGTGGTCACCGACGTCCCGCCGGCTGGTCCGCGGGCCATTTAGGGTCCCGCGAGTTAGCGATCGCGGTCCGGAATTCTAGCCGGCCCGGAGCCACCCAGAGGCCGTGCACACGCGCCGGGTGGCCGGAAATACCTCCAGCCGAGCGGACATGCACTTTATAAGCACCTTGGACGAGATGGCTGAGCCTTACTCGACTTCCAGCACTTCTAAGCGTTCTCCACGGCCCGCTGTGCTTCCAGAAGACCTCCAGCCGGTCCTCATGGTGCTTTCCTCCTCACTCTCCCAGCCGAACGAGGCTTCCAGAGCCCCGGTTAAGCATTTTACGCGGCCCGCCGAGCCTCCACAGCACTTCCAGCCGGTTCTCCGGCTGCTTTCCTCCTCACTCTATAAGTCGACCCAGGCTTCCAGCACCCCGGCTAAACGTTTTACGCGGCCCGCTGAGCTTCCAGAGCACCGGCTAAGCGTTTTACGCGGCCCGCTGAGCTTCCACAGCACCTCCAGCCGGATCTCCGGGTGCTCCCATCCTCACTGTTTAAGCCGAACGAGGCTTCCAGAGCCCCGGCTAAGCGTTTTACGCGGCCCGCTGAGCTTCCGGAGCACCTCCAGCCGGTTCCACGGGTGCTTTCCTCCTCATTCTTGACGCCCGAGGAGGCTTCCAGCACTCCGGCTAAGCGTTTTACGCGGCCCGCTGAGCTTCCAGAGCACCTCCAGCCGGTTCCACGGCTGCTTTCCTCCTCACTTAATAAGCCGCCCGAGGCTTCCAGAGCCCCGGCTAAACGTTTTGCGCGGCCCGCTGAACTTCCAGAGCACCTCCAGCCGGTTCCCCGGCTGCTTTCCTCCTCACTTTCTAAGCCGCCCGAGGCTTCCAGAGCCCCGGCAAAGCGTTCTCCGCGTCCCGGTGATCTTCCCGGAGGTCGTAACGGGGAATTACCTCCCTCTAGCGGACACGGCGGGTAAATACGCCAGCTCTCGCACTTAGCGCACACTCGCGTTGCTGCGCGTCTGATGGCACTTTGAGTAGCCAAAATGCGGGAGTAACTGTCACTCTCTTAAGGTAGGCTCACTTGAGATTTTTTTGAACGGTTCGTGGATAAATATATGATATATACTACATATGATCGCATTTATAGTCAAATCATATCAAAATGTCATTCTCCGGGTGCTTTCCTCCTCACTCTTGACGCCCGAGGAGGCTTCCAGAGCCTCGGCTAAGCGTTTTACGCGGCCCGCTGAGCTCCCACCGCACCTCCAGCCGGTTCTCATGAGGCTTTCCGCCTCATTTTCTAAGCCGAAGGAGGCTTCCACAGCCCCGGCTAAGCGTTTTGCGCGGCCCGCTGAACTTCCAGAGCACCTCCAGCCGGTTCCCCGAGTGCTTTCCGCCTCACTTTCTAAGCCGCCCGAGGCTTCCAGAGCCCCGGCTAAGCGTTCTCCGCGTCCCGCTGATCTTCCCGGAGCTTGTAACGGGGAAATACCTCCCTCTAGCGGACACGGCGGGTAAATACGCCAGCTCTCGCACTTAGCGCACACTCGCGTTGCTGCGCGTCCGGTGGCACTTTGAGCGGCCAAACGGCGGGAGTAACTGTCACTCTCTTAAGGTAGGCTCACCTGAGATTTTTTTTAACCGTCCGCGGAGGCGACCGGGACCACCGGGACAGCCGGGAGGCCGTGCGCGCGGGCCAAGTGGCCGAAAATAGCTCCAGCCCAGCGGATCTGCACTTTACAAGCTCCGCGGATGAGATCGCGGAGCATTATTCGACTTCCAGCGGCCGGTGCGCTTACGCACGCCGCCCGGAACCTCCGGGAGGCCGTGCGCATGCGCAAGTGGCCGAAAATAGCTCCTAGCCGACCGGATCTGCACTTTACAAGCTCCGCGGATGAGATCGCGGAGCTTTATCCGACTTCCAGCGGCCGGTGCGCTCGCGCACTCCACCCGGCACCTCCGGGAGGCCGTGCGCATGCGCAAGTGGCCCAAAATAGCTCCAGCCCAGCGGATCGGCTGTTTACAAGCACCGCGGATGAGATCAAGGAGCTTTATCCGACTTCCAGCGGCCGGTGCGCTCGCGCACTCCACCCGGCACCTCCGGGAGGCCGTGCGCGCGCGCCAAGTGGCCCAAAATAGCTCCAGCCCAGCGGATCTGCACTCCGCGGATGAGATCGCGGAGCTTTTTTCGACTTCCAGCGGCCGGCGCGCACGACGAGCGGACCCGGTGACGGTCCAGCTCCACCCGGTACCTCGCACGGCCCGCTTCTCCCCCCCGCGCGGACTTCCGAGCGCTCGGGGAGACGTTCGGAAGCCGCCGGTGACGTTGGAGCGGGGAAATACCTCCCTCCAGCGGACACGGCGAGTAAATACACCTTCGGCCAAACGGCGGGAGTAACTATGACTCTCTTAAGGTAGCGGCACTCGACATCTTTTTCGCGGTTCGTGGACGACCCGGCCGGTTCTCGGGGGTGCTTTTTCTCCTAACTCTCGACCCCCGAGGAGGCTTCCAGAGCCCCGGCTAAGCGTTTTACGCGGCCCGCTGAGCTTCCACAGCACCTCCAGCCGGTTCCACGGGTGCTTCCCTCCTCACTCATGACGCCCGAGGAGGCTTCCAGAGCCCCGGCTAAGCGTTTTACGCGGCCCGCTGAGCTTCCACCGCACCTCCAGCCGGTTCTCATGGGGCTTTCCTCCTAACTCTCGACCCCCGAGGAGGCTTCCAGAGCCCCGGCTAAGCGTTTTACGCGGCCCGCTGAGCTTCCACAGCACCTCCAGCCGGTTCCACGGGTGCTTCCCTCCTCACTCATGACGCCCGAGGAGGCTTCCAGAGCCCCGGCTAAGCGTTTTCCGCGGCCCGCCGAGCGTCCGGAGGAGCTCCGGCCGGTCCTCGGGGTGCTTTCTTCCCAACTATTGACGCCCGAGGAGGCTTCCAGAGCCCCGGCTAAGCGTTCTCCGCGTCCCGCTGATCTTCCCGGAGCTTGTAACGGGGAAATACCTCCCTCTAGCGGACACGGCGGGTAAATACGCCACCTCTCGCACTTAGCGCACACTCGCGTTGCTGCGCGTCCGATGGCACTCTGAGCGGCCAAACGGCGGGAGTAACTGTCACTCTCTTAAGGTAGGCTCACTTGAGATTTTTTTAACCGTCCGCGGAGGCGAGCGGGACCACCGGGACAGCCGGGAGGCCGTGCGCGCGGGCCAAGTGGCCGAAAATAGCTCCAGGCCGACCGGATCGGCTAGTTGTAAGCACCGCGGATGAGATCGCGGAGCATTATTCGACTTCCAGCGGCCCGTGCGCTTACGCACGCCGCCCGGAACCTCCGGGAGGCCGTGCGCGCGCGCAAGTGGCCGAAAATAGCTCCAAGACGACCGGATCTGCACTTTACAAGCACCGCGGATGAGATCGCGGAGCATTATTCGACTTCCAGCGGCCCGTGCGCTTTCGCACGCCGCCCGGAACCTCCGGGAGGCCGTGCGCATGCGCAAGTGGCCGAAAATAGCTCCTAGCCGACCGGATCGGCTGTTTACAAGCACCGCGGATGAGATCGCGGAGCTTTATGCGACTTCCAGCGGCCGGTGCGCTCGCGCACTCCACCCGGCACCTCCGGGAGGCCGTGCGCGCGCGCCAAGTGGCCCAAAATAGCTCCAGCCCAGCGGATCTGCACTTTACAAGCTCCGCGGATGAGATCGCGGAGCTTTATTCGACTTCCAGCGGCCGGTGCGCACGACGAGCGGACCCGGTGACGGTCCAGCTCCACCCGGTACCTCGCACGGCCCGCTTCTCCCCCACGCGCGGACTTCCGAGCGCTCGGGGAGACGTTCGGAAGCCGCCGGTGACGTTGGAGCGGGGAAATACCTCCCTCCAGCGGACACGGCGAGTAAATACACCTTCGGCCAAACGGCGGGAGTAACTATGACTCTCTTAAGGTAGCGGCACTCGACATCTTTTTCACGGTTCGTGGAGGACCCGGCCGGTTCTCGGGGGTGCTTTTTCTCCTAACTCTTGACCCCCGAGGAGGCTTCCAGAGCCCCGGCTGAGCGTTTTACGCGGCCCGCCGAGCCTCCACAGCACTTCCAGCCGGTTCTCCGGGTGCTTCACTCCTCACTCTTTAAGCCGAACGAGGCTTCCAGAGCCTCGGCTAAGCGTTTTACGCGGCCCGCTGAACTTCCACAGCACCTCCAGCCGGTTCCACGGGTGCTTTCCTCCTCACTTTATAAGCCGAACGAGGCTTCCAGAGCCCCGGCTAAGCGTTTTACGCGGCCCGCTGAACTTCCACAGCACCTCCAGCCGGTTCCACGGGTGCTTTCCTCCTCACTCTTGACGCCCGAGAAGGCTTCCAGAGCCCCGGCTAAACGTTTTACGCGGCCCGCTGAACTTCCCCAGCACCCCCAGCCGGTTCCCCGAGTGCTTTCCACCTCACTTTCTAAGCCGAACGAGGCTTCCAGAGCCCCGGCTAAGCGTTCTCCGCGTCCCGGTGATCTTCCCGGAGGTCGTAACGGGGAAATACCTCCCTCCAGCGGACACGGAGAGAAATTACACCGCCTCTCGCACAGACGCGGGTAAACGGCGGGAGTAACTATGACTCTCTTAAGGTAGCCTCACTTGACATCTCTTTAACGGTTCGTGGATAAATACATGATATATACTACATATGATCGCATTTACAGCCAAATAATATAAAATGAGCATTCGGTTATAAACATTGTATTCATCAAGTTCATAGGTGATGTTAATATTTATATATTTAATGTTTATAGGTGATGTTAATATTTATATATTTATTTTGTACATCATGTTATACGACACTTGCTATAGGATCATGATGTGATCATATCGGCGGAAGTCGGCCCGGGCTCCGGGTGAAGAGGCCGAATTCTCGCCACTCGCGGCCGACCGGGGAACCAGCAGAGGCGGACGCATCACGGCGCAAGAGCCCTTGGCACTTAGAAAAAAATTGGCAAAAGTCGAGCCGCGCTCCAGGTGAAGAGGCCGAATTCTCGCTACTCGTGGCCGACCGGGGAACCAGCAGAGGCGGACGCATCACGGCGCAAGAGCCCTTGGCACTTCGAAAAAATTGGGCAAAAGTCGCTCCGCGCTCCAGGTGAAGAGGCCGAATTCTCGCCACTCGTGGCCGACCGGGGAACCAGCAGAGGCGGACGCATCGCGGCGCGAGAGCCCTTGGCACTTAGAAAAAATTTGGCAAAAGTCGCTCCGGGCTCCAGGTGAAGAGGCCGAATTCTCGCTACTAGTGGCCGACCGGGGAACCAGCGAAGGCGGGTAAGCTTTCTATGGAGCCCCGCCGGCTGGTCCGCGGGCCGAACGTGGTCCCGTCACCTACCGACAGCGGACGCCGATCCACGCCCGGCAAGGACCACCCAGAGGCGGACACGCTCTCCGACGAGCCCCGCCGGCCGGTCCGCGGCGGGAAATGCGCCCTCTGGCGGACACGCCGTTGTAAATGAATGGGCTTTGGCACTTAGTGCATTTTCGCAAAAGTTGAGCCGCGCTCCGGGCGAAGAGGCCGAATTCTCGCTACTCGCGGCCGACCGGGGAACCAGCGAAGGCGGGTAAGCTTTCAAGAGAGCCCCGCCGGCTGGTCCGCGGGCCGAACGTGGTCCCGTAAAGTACCGACAGCGGACGCCGACCCACGCCCGGCAAGGACCACCGAGAGGCGGACACGCTCTCCGACGAGCCCCCGCCGGCCGGTCCGCGGCGGGAAATGCGCCCTCTGGCGGACACGCCGTTGTAAATGAATGGGCTTTGGCACTTAGTGCATTTTCGAATAAGTTGAGCCGCGCTCCGGGCGAAGAGGCCGAATTCTCGCTACTCGTGGCCGACCGGGGAACCAGCGAAGGCGGGTAGGCTTTCAAGAGAGCCCCGCCGGCTGGTCCGCGGGCCAATTATGGTCCCGTCACCTACCTACAGCGGACGCCGACCCACGCCCGGCAGGAACCACCGAGAGGTGGACACGCTCTCCGACGAGCCCCGCCGGCCGGTCCGCGGCGGGAAATGCGCCCTCTGGCGGACACGCCGTTGTAAATGAATGGGCTTTGGCACTTAGTGCATTTTCGCAAAAGTTGAGCAGTGCTCCGGGCGAAGAGGCCGAATTCTCGCCACTCGCGGCCCACCAGGGAACCAGCGAAGGCGGGTAAGCTTTCAAGAGAGCCCCGCCGGCTGGTCCGCGGGCCAATTATGGTCCCGTAACGTACCGACAGTGGACGCCGACCCACGCCCGGCAAGGACCACCGAGAGGCGGATAACGGCGCACACCGCGAACGGCGGGTGGCGGTCGCTGGGTGGCGGTCGGCTGGTGGCGGTCGGGGGGTGGCGGTCGGGGATGGTGCTTGGGGATGGTGCTTGGGGACCGGTGGCGCCGGAGGCGCACACCGCGAACGGCTGGTGGCGGTCGGCTGGTGGCGGTCGGCTGGTGGCGGTCGGCTGGTGGCGGTCGGGGGGTGGCGGTCGGGGGGTGGCGGTCGGGGATGGTGCTTGGGGATGGTGCTTGGGACCGGTGGCGCCGGAGGCGCACACCGCGAACGGCTGGTGGCGGTCGGCTGGTGGCGGTCGGCTGGTGGCGGTCGGCTGGTGGCAGTCGGCTGGTGGCGGTCGGGGGGTGGCGGTCGGGGGGTGGCGGTCGGGGATGGTGCTTGGGGATGGTGCTTGGGACCGGTGGCGCCGGAGGCGCACACCGCGAACGGCTGGTGGCGGTCGGCTGGTGGCGGTCGGCTGGTGGCAGTCGGCTGGTGGCGGTCGGGGGGTGGCGGTCGGGGGGTGGCGGTCGGGGGGTGGCGCTTGGGGATGGTGGCGGTCGCCTTGTGGCGGTCGGGGGGTGGCGGTCGGGGGGTGGCGCTTGGGGATGGTGGCGGTCGCCTTGTGGCGGTCGGGGGGTGGCGGTCGGGGGTGGCGCTTGGGGATGGTGGCGGTCGCCTTGTGGCGGTCGCCTTGTGGCGGTCGCCTTGTGGCGGTCGGGGGGTGGCGGTCGGGGGGTGGCGCTTGGGGATGGTGGCGGTCGCCTTGTGGCGGTCGGGGGGTGGCGGTCGGGGGGTGGCGGTCGGGGGGTGGCGCTTGGGGATGGTGGCGGTCGCCTTGTGGCGGTCGCCTTGTGGCGGTCGGGGGGTGGCGGTCGGGGGGTGGCGCTTGGGGATGGTGGCGGTCGCCTTGTGGCGGTCGGGGGGGTGGCGGTCGGGGGTGGCGCTTGGGGATGGTGGCGGTCGCCTTGTGGCGGTCGGGGGTGGCGCTTGGGGATGGTGGCTGTCGCCTGGTGGCGGTCGGGGGTGGCGCTTGGGGATGGTGGCTGTCGCCTGGTGGCGGTCGGGGGTGGCGCTTGGGGATGGTGGTGGTGGTGGTCGCCTGGTGGCGGTCGACTTGTCGCGGTCGGGGGTGGCGCTTGGGGATGGTGGCTGTAGCCTTGTGGTGGTCCGGGGTGGCGCTTTGGGACCGGCGTCCGACGCAAAGTGCGTGTTGCGCGGCCCGGAGAAAGTTTCAGCCAAGGGCCCGCCGCTGGAGAAAATTTTAGGTACCAG
>NW_028284246.1:0-32608 GCF_059516105.1 Syngnathus floridae | reverse complement strand
AGCAGGAACAGACCGCGCCTGCGGACCTCGCTGATCTTCATGTCTTCGAGCTGGGAAGTAAAGGCTTTACGGGTCTTGTAACGCCCTAGGACCTTCATACTCGACGCCTCGATGCTCTTGACCTTGCGTCCAGCCAGATCTCGATCAAGGTCGCGACGTACCGTCTCTACCTCAGGTAACTCAAACACCATCGCTCGCTCCATCTTTTGCTATGCCCGCTCGGTATGCGTCCTGAGCCGCCTGCTGCTCGGCTTCTTTTTTGGACGAACCAGTGCCAACCCCGCGCACCTGACCATCGAGTGAGACCGTTGCGTGAAAACGTTTGTGATGATCGGGTCCACTCGATGACAGTTCGTAGGCGGGCGGACCCCAACCATTGTGGGCCGCCACCTCTTGCAAACGAGTCTTGTAATCACCTCGGCCTGGTTTGAGCGAAGCCTCAGCGATCGAATCGCGCAATGCGAAAAGCACGAGTGACCGCGCAGCTTCCATGCCGCCGTCGAGATAGACCGCGCCGACAACGGCCTCAAGGGCGTCTGCGAGGATTGACGTCTTGTCATGACCGCCAGACGCCGCCTCCCCCTTTCCTAAGAGAAGCTGAGGCCCGAGGTCAAAACGGCGCGCAACCTCGCCCAGAGCCGCCGCTGACACGACCGAGGCGCGGGTCTTGGCCAACTCTCCTTCGGGCAAATCCGGGAACTGGTCAAACAGGTAGTCAGTCACTATCACGCCCAGAACTGCGTCGCCCAAAAATTCCAACCGTTCGTTGGATGGGTCGGATTCGTGTTCGGCGCACCAAGACCGATGCGTCAAAGCGTGACGAAGTCGACCGGGCTGATCAAACACATACCCGATCCGGTCCTCCAAGGAGGTCAGAGGGGTTTGAGCAGACAGAACTCAGCCCAACTTGGCGACCACGTAGTCGACCGCATCGCGCACCGTGCGAAGATCTTCGAGGTCTTCGTCTTCGATTCGAAATCCGGTCGAACGCTCAGCGAGTTCTTCTTCGATCGCCTCAACTAGTTCGATCAGAGCCAACGAATCCGCGTCTAAATCCTCCGCGAAAGCGTCACCTTCGCCAATAGCCGAAGGCTCGATTTCGAGAATCTCAGCGAGGCGATCTTTGACCAGCGCCACTACCTCGTCGCGTTCCATAGGATCCCCTTCAACATGGGTTTCGGCCGGCACGGTCATGCCCCTATTCGTGATCAGCGAGTTCTAGACGGGCCGTTTTGCCCGAAGAACCCGAACCCTACCGGGTCTCGGCCCGGTCCGTCGCGGCCGCGCTCAAATGCTGGACCATATCGACTTGCACCATCTCGGCAGCAACCCGGATTGCGTTGACGATCGCCGCGGGGCTGCTAGAGCCGTGAGAAATAACACACACACCGTTCACACCCAACAACAACGCACCCCCGACCGAATCGGGGTGAAACTCGTCAACCATCAGGTCTAGCGCCGGGGCGAGCTTCTCGCCAGCAGCGCGGGTCTCGTCATCTGTGTCCAAAGCCACCAGCAATCGCCCTATAAGGGCGCGCATCGCTCCTTCAAGCGACTTCAGGGTCACGTTTCCGGTGAACCCGTCGGTGACGATCACGTCAACGTCGGGGGTCATGACGTCACGACCCTCGACGTTGCCGATCCATTCGCAATCGGCGGCCGCCGCCCATCTCGGCTCGTTCAAGTGAGCGAAACACTCCTTGACAAAGGGGCTCCCCTTGCCGGCTTCTTCTCCTATCGAAAGCAAACCGACCCGAGGGCGCTCAATTCGGAACCGATCCCGCGAATACACCGCACCCATCTGGGCGAACTCCACTAGCCACTCGGGTTTGCACTCGGCGTTCGCGCCTGCGTCAAGCAACGTCGTCGGTGTGCCGCCGGGAACCGGGATCGGGGTAGCAATAGCAGGACGAGAAATACCTTTGATTCGCCCCATCCGCAGCAAAGCTGAGGCCATTGTTGCCCCGGTGTTTCCAGCCGAGACCATTGCCGAAGCGTTGCCATGCTTGACCGCTTCGGCCGCTCTCACGAGCGACGAATCCTTCAATTTCCGGACGCTGCTCGAAGGCTCAGCATCCATAGTGATAACTTGCGAGGCCTCGATGACCTCGAGATCGTCTACGTCGCGGAGAACTTCGGGTTGGCCGACTAGAACGACGGGCACTCCAAGCTCGGCTACTGCCTGACGAGCCCCTTGGATCACCGCGTCCGGTGCGTGGTCGCCGCCCATAGCATCAACGGCGATGGGCTTCATCAACTTATTCGACTTCGACTGCTTGGCGGCCTGCGTACCACCCACAGTTTCCGCAAGCTCTATGGGGCCGTTTCGCGGCACTACATCTCGGGCAGGTGCTGCGTGGTGTGCGGCCAACTGTCCAAGCCGAAGCGCGGCGGCTCCTGGTCTTGGACTTGGACATCTTTCGCTTGGGGACAGCCATTGGCGTTAATCCTCGGCTCAGGTCAACGGCCGACGCTGCTCGCCGACACGACCCGGCAAGGCTAGCGAGCTCAGCGAGACGCGACACACGCCAACCGGGGGCGCGGAGGGCTCAAACGCGAACGCTATCTGAACGTTCGTCATTCAAACTTGAGTTGATCCAAAGCGGCCCAACGCTCGTCGCGCGCTGGCTCGGAATCTGTCCCGGCCCCCGAAGATTCGTCGGGAGAGCCCGTGGGGAACCGTCGAGCGTCGGGGCCTTGACAATCCGCGCTACACAACGGCGCCACAGGGAGAGCAAGCAGTGTGACCTCTCGCAGCATCGGCGCTAGGTTGATCTGCTCGTCACACAAAGGCCAAGTCTCACCCTCTTTGGGGTCTGTCTCGAACAATTCTCGGAACTCAACCTCGAGTTCTTCGAAGACATCCTCAAGACAGCGTCGACAGGGTGCGACCGCAACCCCGGTGATCGAACCCTCGATCACGACTGAAGAGGCCAAAGACTCGATCGTGGCGTCAACCTCAAGACGACGATCAAGAACCGACCAATCACCAATAGTGAGACTGGTCAGCTGAGTTCGCGTGCTGAGCTGACGACGGGAACCGACGCGACGAAGCAGCTGCGCGACATCTAAAATCAGATCCGCGCCCGCCACGAAACGTGTCAGCCTTCGTCTTGGTCGAACAAACCTTCGCTGCCAAGCGCAGTTTCTGGCTCGGCCCCGACCTGAGGCTTTTCGTCTAGCTGAGCCACGCCCTGCAAACGCGCCCGTCCTGAGCTGACCGTTTTCATGGTCCGCGTAAGCAGAACTTCCATCGCCCCGAGCTTTTGGTCACACCAGTCCTCGGTCTCTAGCTTGTTGCGACGCGCATCGTCGTTAGCATCAGCAACGATGCGGTCGGCGCGCTGCTGGGCCACCTTGACCAGCTCGCTTCGTTGCACCATCTGTTCGGCTTGATGACGAGCAGTAGCCACGATCTTGTCACCCTCAACCTGAACTCGAGCCAGAAAGTCTTCGCGTTCTTTGAGCAGCCAGCGGGCAGCTCGAAGCTCTTCGGGCAAGGCAGCCAAGGCTGTTTGCAGAACCTCTACCAACTCGTCCTTGTTGATCTTGTAGGAAGCCGACAACGGCATTGGCCGCGCCTCATCAACTAGAGCCAGTGCGTGGCGCAACATGTCCTCGACCTGCGGGGCCCTGTATTGGGGAGGGCTAGACGTCTTTTGCTCAATCATTGGTATCTCTCCATCAGTTTGGCACTAACGCCAGCAGGAACCATCGATGAAACGTCGCCACCGAACCTGGCGATCTCGCGAATGAACTTCGAGGCCAGAAATGACGACCTCGATGCCGAGGGAATGAACAAGGTTTGAATTCCTGAAACCGCGCTGTTCATCTGAGCCATTTGCAGCTCAGCCTCGAAGTCTGACACGGCTCTGAGTCCCTTGATGATGAAGTCAGCCTCTATCTCTTTGGCCAAATCCACGACTAGTGACGAGAACTTGGTGATCTCGACGTTGCCGAGGTCACTAATTGCCTCGCCGATCATCGCTTCACGATCCTCCAGACTGAACTCGCCTCCACCCTTTTGAGGGTTGCGCATCGCGGCCACGACCACCGTGTCAAACAGACTTGACGCTGTCGTGATTATTTCCAGGTGGCCGTTATGGATCGGATCAAAGGAACCAGGGTAAAGAACACGGGTTGTCACAACGGCTCACTTCTCGGTTTCTACGGGGAGCGCCAACGTCACTACCGTAGTGCCGTAGCGCCGAGCGCGGTGCACCCTCCAGTGCGGACTCACCTCGACTTCACGATCAGACTCGATCACCAACACCGCCGCCTTGTCCACAGCACTCAGCAGCGGCTCCCAATCACAAAATCCATACGGCGGGTCGAACAAGACCAGGTCAAAGCGCTGGGTGCTTGTAAGCAAGTACTGCTCAACGCTGCCGCGCACGACAGTCGCGCTCGGCGTCAGCGCGAGATCTTCGATGTTGCGTTCTATTGCGGTTAAAGCAAGGCGGTCCGATTCAACAAAAGTGACGTGGCTTGCCCCGCGGCTGAGCGCCTCAACGCCCAGCGCTCCTGAGCCTGCGAAGGCATCCAAAACCTCTGCGCCCTCTATTGCGCCTAGGGAGTACAACGCGTTGAACATCGCCTCGCGGACCTTGCCAGAGGTCGGGCGTGTGAACTCCCCTTCCGGCGAAACAAGCTTTCGTCCTCTCAACGACCCGGCGATCACACGCATCGTTTCAGTGTGCCGCCGATGGATAAGATTAGACCAAGTGGCTATCCCCGACTCGATCACCTGCGTCGACTGCGGCGGCCGATGTTCACCAATCAGCTACGAGCCCGCCGCTGGCTGGCAAAGCGGCGATGTGGTCGCGTACCGTTGTGCTGACTGTCTCGACCGGTGGGACATCGTGTTAACAACCGACGACGCCGGCTCTTGATGACGTCCGGGGCCACAACCTAACCACGCGTCCGGTCAGGCAAACTGCGTTGTGGCCAACCCCGAAACAATCTTCACCTGGGGCCGAGTAGCGGCCCTGTTTCGACCTCACCGCGGCCGCGCCGCAGGTGTCGCAGTCCTGGTACTGGCGACCGCGGTCTTAGGCATCGTCAACCCGTTGTTGATTCGTGTGACTTTCGACGACGGGCTGTTCCCCACCGACGGACAAGGCGCCGACCTAGAGCTGGTTCTGGTGCTGGCCGCCATCATGTTGACTATCACCGCGGCCTCCACCGCACTTGGCGTGGTGCAAACCATCGTTACGAACCGGCTTGGCCAGGACGTGCTTCGCGACCTTCGCGATCAGCTCTACTCGCACCTACAGGGACTCTCGCTGTCGTTTTTTAGTTCGTCACGAACCGGCGACCTTCAAAGCCGCATCAACAATGATGTGGGAGGTGTGCAAACGGCAGTTACCTCGACGCTTTCCAACGTGTTGTCCAACTCGGTCACGTTCGTATCGGCGATCGTGGCGATGGCTCTGCTATCCACCCCATTGACGATCCTGTCGATCGCAACCGTGCCGTTCTTCGTTGTCGCCACCCGCAGCGTCGGTCGGCGCCGCGAGCGCTTCACTGCGCAAACCCAGGCAGCTACTTCGGCAATGACGGTCGTCACCCAAGAAACGCTGTCAGTTTCGGGCATCACTTTGGCCAAGCTCTTCGGCCGTCAAGACCACGAAATCGAGAGGTTCGCGCGCGCCAATGAGCAACTAGCCGAGATAGCCACGCGCCAACAGGTCATCGGGCAGTCTTTCTTTACTGTTGTGCAAGCGTTCTTGGGGGCAAGCCCAATAGTCGTTTACGTGGTGGCCGCGTTCGTGCTTGATTCAGGCGACTCCAGCCTGTCTGCAGGCACGATCGTGGCATTCACAACGCTTCAAACCCGATTGTTCTTTCCCGTGGCGCGACTTCTTGAGACCACTGTCGAATTACAATCGAGCCGAGCCTTGTTCAGCCGGATCTTTGACTATCTCGATACCGAACCCGAAATTGTCGAAGCGGCAGATCCAACCGTTCTCGACCGAGACAGTTTGCGTGGCGTTGTCACCTTCGATGATGTGCACTTCGCTTACGACACCGGCAACGCCGGCGAAGATACAGGCAACGCCGGCGCCGTCTATGCGCTCGAAGGGATCAGCTTCGAGGCTCGCCCCGGCCAGCTCGTGGCCTTCGTCGGACCTTCCGGTTCGGGCAAGTCGACGGTGTTGTCGTTGGTGGCCAGGCTCTATGACCCGTCGAGAGGAGCTGTCAACCTCGACGGGGTTGATCTCCGCGAACTCGCAACTTCCTCGCTCGCTGACGCCATGGGCTTCGTCACCCAGGAGAGCTACCTGTTCGCAGGGACGCTGCGCGACAACATCGCTTACGGCAGTCCACGAGCAAGCGACGCCGAGATCGAAAAGGCCGCTCGGGCGGCGGCGGTACATGACCGGATAATGGAGTTCAGCGACGGCTACGACACCGTCGTTGGCGAACGGGGTTTCCGGCTCTCGGGAGGAGAGAGGCAACGAATCGCCATCGCCCGAGTGCTGCTGCACGACCCCAAAGTTCTAGTCCTCGACGAGGCGACATCGGCGCTGGACACGGCATCTGAACGACATCCAGAGCGCTCTCGACGAGTTGGTTAGCGGTCGGACAACACTCGCGGTAGCGCACCGCCTGTCAACAATCCAAGCAGCCGACGTTATCCATGTCGTCGAGCGCGGTCAGATTGTCGAGTCGGGAAACCATGACTCCTTGCTCGCTTCTGAAGGCGCCTACGCCGCCCTGTACCGAGAACAGTTCGGCGACGGATCCATCGAAACGACATGCAGCGACGGGACGGTCTACGCAGATGGGCGCTGCGAGTACTTCGTTGGTCTCAACCCGGCCCAAAAAGCCGAGTTGTTCCACACGAGAGGCCTGAGCGAACCAGCTGCAACCTCGCAGACATAACGCAACAGCACCAAATGTTCAACGGCGGTTAACGGAAAAACAACCTAGTTGGACTTGCAAGCAACACTCGGCGGCACTAGGCAGACGGCAGGCAAAGGGACGCAAAGCAGCGTCGCGCCTCGGAGGTGTGTAACAAAATGAGACGAATGTTGATTGTCGCTGTGACTACAGCGATGTTTGCGGCTAGCGCGGCCTTTGCGCCCGGGTCAGGTGCATCTCTGGGCACAGGCACCGGACCAGGCGGCTTTGATGACGTGCCCGCAGGAAGCTTCTTCACAGATGCAGTCCTATGGGCGGCAGGTGCCGACGTGACCACAGGAACTTCGTCAACCACGTTCTCACCAAACGTCGAGCTCAACCGCCGCGACGGACTGACGCTGCTGTGGCGAGCTAACGGGTCACCGACAGGCAACCCGGTCACCCCATTCACGGACGTACCCGCAGGCCAGTACTGGACCGAAGCGGTCAGATGGGCCTTCGCCAATGGTGTGACTCTCGGCGTCACCGACACCGAATTCGGCCCAGACCAGCCGATAACCCGTTCTCAGTACTCGACGATGATCTGGCGTGCCGCAGGTTCACCGACGGGCAGCCCCGATGCTGGCTTCGATGACATTCCTGCTGGTTCGTTCTTTGAACAGGCCGTCAACTGGATGCGCGAACAGGCAATAACGAACGGGGTCAGTGCGACTAGCTTCGGCCCGGACTTGCCGATCACGCGTGCGATGGGCGTCACCTTCTTGTGGCGCGAAAGAGGCGCCCCGACGTTCTCGCTCAACGTCTTTCACATCAACGACCACCACTCGAATCTCGCCGCAGATGACATCGACTTCGATGTTGCGCAAGGAGAGGTCGAACTCGAGCTTGGGGGCTTCCCCAGGGTCGTTTCAGTACTCGACTATCTCGAGTCTGAAAACGCTGGTGAAAACAACGTCACCGTGCATGCAGGCGATGCGATCACAGGGACGCTTTTCTACACCCTCTTCGATGGTGAAGCCGATGCAGCCTTGATGAATCAGGCATGCTTCGACGTGTTCGCTTTGGGCAACCACGAATTTGATGCCGGAGACGCGGGCTTGGCGACCTTCTTGGATTTCTTGGCTGCCGACCCCAACTGCGATACCTCCGTGGTAGCCGCCAACGTGATCCCACAGCTCGGCACGCCTTTGTTCCCAGCACCAGGTCAAAGCCTGATACAGCCGTACTCGGTGCAACGCTTCGGCGATGAAGCAGTCGCATTCGTCGGTATCGACATCGCCCAGAAAACCCAGGTTTCGTCGCAGCCCGACGACACCACGGTCTTCTTGGATGAAATCACCACGGCTCAAAACCAGATCAACCTGTTGACCGCTCGCGGCTACGACAAGATCGGGCTCGTAACCCACCAGGGCTATGACCGCGACCTGAATCTGGCGTCGATGGTTTCGGGCGTCGACTTCATCGTCGGCGGCGACTCGCACAGCCTTCTGGGTGACTTCCCCGGCCTGGGCCTGACCGGTAGTGGGCCTTACCCAACCGTCACCACCGATGCTTCCGGGTCTACCACCTGCGTGGTGCAGGCTTGGGAGTTCAGCCAGGCAGTCGGATCGTTGAACATTCAGTTCGATGACAACGGCGATGTCGTGAGCTGTGGAGGCGACGTCTACCTGACCTTGGGAGATGTCACCAACTTCGATGAAGACTTCGACGATGACGATCCAGATGCTGTTGCGTCCCCAGCAACCCAAGCCGACGTCGACGCGTTGCTTGCCGCTGCTGGACAACGCCAGTTCAGCAACGACGCCGACGCGCAAGCGGTTCTCGATGGCTTCTCAGCAGATGTAGATGTGTTGGCCCAAGAAGTCATTGCGACTACAAGCGACGATCTCTGTTTGGGACGTGTCCCATTCCAAAACGAGGGTGGCGCTGGGGGCTTCGTCAACAGTGGACGTTCGAGCTTGTGCACCCCTGACGAGTTGCCCAACGGTGGAGAGATCCAGCAGCAGGTGACCGACGCCTTCCTCGACCGTGCATTCCGCGGCCAGATTGCGTTGCAAAACTCTGGGGGCGTGCGCATCGACATCCCTGCCGGGGACATCACGATTGCTGATGCGTTCGAGTTGCTTCCGTTTGCCAACACGTTGATCGAACTAGACATGACCGGCGCCGAGATCGTCACCGCCCTAGAGCAAGGCGTTGGCAACTGGCTCGACAACGGCGGTTCTAGTGGGGCGTACCCATACGGTGCGGGAATCCGGTGGAACATCGACGTATCGATGCCGTTTGGCTCGCGCTTTAGCGCCGTCGAGGTTCGACCCAAGGGAACCGATACTTGGGTTCCGATCGATATGGAGGCGACTTACATCGTTGTCGCCAACAGCTTCATGGCGTCGGGTGGCGATGGCTACTCGATCCTGGCCGACGTTGTCGCTGACGGGCGTTCTGTCGACACGTTCTTGGATTACGCCCAGTCGTGGGTCGACTGGCTAGAGGACCAAGACGGCCCTGTGGGAGACCCGACCGAGTTCTCGACCGTGAGCTACCTGCCGGTGCCACCAACCTGAGAACGCGCTGCAACTCGATGAGTGCCTAGGCCGGTCCTGTCAACCATGACGGGGCCGGCCTAGCCGGTTTTGTTCAGTGCTACGGCTATCTGGGCGGCTACTTGCGCGTTGTTGTTGGCCAAAGCCAGGTTGGCCTGCACACTCTGACCGTCGGTGACCTTAGCTATCGCGCCAAGAATCAGCGGAGTGACATCCGCGCCGCGTACTCCTTCGCTCTGAGCCTTACTCAACGCGGCCGCAATCGCGGCGTCGATCTCAGCGGCATCGAGTTCTGCTTCTTTCGGGATTGGGTTGGCCACCAGGGCGCCCCCGCAGTGACCCAGGCTGGCTTGAGCCCTGAGCAACTCGGCCACTTGAGCAGCGCTTTGCACCGAACGCGGAACTGGCAATCCACTGTCGCGGGTGTAAAACGCCGGAAAGCGGTCGGTTTGGTATCCAACGACGGCAACACCGAGGCGTTCGAGTTCTTCCAACGTGCGAGCCAGATCGAGGAATGCTTTGGCTCCAGCCGACACCGTCACAACACGATGATGTGCAAGCGCCAACAAGTCCTGGGACACGTCGCCGGTCTCGTTCGCTCCCCGGTGTACCCCACCGATGCCACCGGTGGCGAAAACGCTGATCCCAGCTTTGGCAGCCAACGTGACCGACGCTGACACTGTGGTCACACCGGTTGCAAGTTTAGTTGCGTAGCAGTAGCCAAGGTCTCTAGCCGCAACTTTGACGTTGGCTTTCAAAACTCGATCGAGAATCTCGGAATCAACACCTACAACCGCGACCCCATCGATCACTGCTGTCAAGGCAGGCACAGCACCGGCCGCCCTGACCGATTCGCTGCACAGGGTAAAGCACTCGCGGTTGGCCGGGCTCGGCAGGCCAAGCCGACTAAAGATCGTCGACTCCATCGCCACCACTGGACGGCTATCGGCTAGAGCGTCAGCTACTTCTTCTCCGATTTGGAGATAGTCCTTAGTCATAGGGGCCAGACTAAAGCTCGCAGTTGTGAGCGCCTAGCGCAGCTCATTCGTTGGCGGCGGCCGCATCGTCTTGGCAAGACGCGAAAGGTCGCCAGCCCAGAACCTGAACCGGCGACCTCACGACGTGTCTCGCCTAGCGCGAGACTTGTTGGGGGTTCTTAAGCGTCGACTTCACCGTCAACCGCGGGCCCGGCGTTGGCACCGCCTGGACGCCCGGGGCCACGCCTCCCCCTGAACTCGAAGTCTCCGTTGACGATGTCGTTGGCCTTTTCTTCGAGGTTTTCCAGCTTCTCAGCAGCAGCGGCTTCGTCGTCGATACGGCCGGCTTCAACAGCAGCATCAATGCGCTCTTGGCCTTGTGCGAGTATCGCGTTGACGATCTCGTCCGTGCTCACACCTTGCGCATCAGCAAGGTCAGCGACCGACTGTCCTTCACTTAAGGCCTCTCGGATCTCGGAACGCTCAAGCCCAAGAACTTCTTCGAGTGCGGTGCCAAACGCCCCCCGGTTAGCGGCTCTGGCTTCTTGTCGTTCGGTGCGTGCTTCTTGCACAGCTCCAACTACGGCATCGACCTGTCCGTCAGTGAGGGTGCCGTCTTCGACTAGCGGCGCCAAGACACCTTCCAGGCGAGCGCCTCGTTGCTCGTCGCCGTCGGTTGCTCCGGCTACTACCGGGGCGAAAAGCGCAGCTCCAACAACTGCGGAAGCGGCGGTGGTGGTCACAGCAATTGTCTTCTTCATTTGGGGGATTCTCCTTGATAGTAAGAAGTGGTTGTTTTTGCTAAGTGAGATATTCGTGGGCTTTAGTAAGGCGATGGTGAGGACACATGTGAGATCCCGTGAAGAAGTTGTGAGCAAAGTGTGAAGCCAGCTCGGGCCTAGTATCAGCGCAGTGCCAAACGCCTACTTGAGCCCGCGGCTCAGCGCCTTCACCACAACAATCTTTGCCGAGATGAGCGCGCTGGCCGACCAGACCGACGCGATCAACCTGGGCCAAGGGTTCCCTGACGAAGACGGCCCTCAAGAAATATCCGAAGCGGCCAAAAGGGCGATCTCAGCGGGCCACAACCAGTATCCGCCGTTGCGAGGAATCCCGGCCCTGCGCAAAGCGGTAAGCGATCACCGCAGCCGATTTCGTGGCCAACACTTCAACCCTGAGAACCAGATACTGGTGACAACAGGAGCCTCAGAAGCGCTAGCCGCCAGCCTGCTGGCACTGTGCAGTCCCGGAGATGAGGTTGTGATCTTCGAGCCCTTCTATGACCTGTACGCGGCCGGTATCGCCATGTGCGGGGCGCAGCGGCGGGTGGTACAGCTCAAGGGCGCGAACTGGGAATTCGACGCTGACGAGCTGCGGGCCGCGTTCAATGAACGCACCCGAGTGCTGCTTTTGAACACTCCGCACAACCCGACAGGAAAAGTGTTCAGCCGTGCAGAACTAGAGCTGATCGCCGAGCTGTGCTGTGAACACGATGTGATTGCCGTTACCGATGAGGTGTATGAGCACTTGGCTTTTGACGGAGAGCACATTGCGCTCGCCACGCTCGACGCGATGGCTGAGCGGACTGTCACTATCTCTTCAGCGGGCAAGATCTTCTCTTTCACCGGATGGAAGATCGGGTGGGCCTGTGGACCCGCAGAGCTCATCTCGGCTGTCTCAACGGCCAAACAATTCTTGAGTTTCGTGAGCGGTACCCCGTTCCAGCACGCGATCGCTGAGGGCCTAGAACTCCCGGATGAGTTCTTCAGTAACTACAACTCCGCGATGCGCTCTAAGCGTGATCGCCTTTCTGAGGGTCTGAGCCAAGCGGGTTTCGAGGTCCTCAAGTCCAGCGGTACTTACTTTGTGTGTTGCGATATTGGGCCTCTCGGTTTCAGCAACGGGCTTGACTTCTGCCGACAACTTCCCGAAGTTGCAGGGGTGGTGGCAGTCCCGGCGATGGTGTTCTACGACAATCCAAGCGACGGAGAGTCGATCATCCGATTCGCGTTCTGCAAGCGAGAGTCTGTGCTTGACGAAGCAGCCGCTCGGTTGAAAGCAGCATTCACGTGACTTTGAAGCTTGCTGCGGTTCAACACGACATCGTCTGGGAAAACCCGCGAGCCACGATGGCACGGCTTCGACCGAAGATATTGGAAGCGGCCGACGCGGGGGCCGATTTGATCGTTTTGAGTGAAATGTGGGCCTGCGGGTTCTCGATGAACGTTGAGGCGATCGTTGAAAGCCCCGACGGGCCAACAGCGGCGTTCATGCACGAGCTGGCAGGCCAAACCGGGGCCTGGGTCGCAGGCTCCTTTCCTGAACGAACCCCCGGCGCGGATCAGCCCACAAACCGGTTTTTGTTAGCTGGACCAAACGGCGAAGACCACCGCTACTCCAAGACCAAGCCGTTCTCGATCGGCGGCGAGGCAGAGCATTATGCCCCCGGCCAGCCGGTCGCCTCTGTATCTGTGAACGGCGTAAGAATCACGCCGTTCATCTGCTACGACCTTCGCTTTGCTGACCTGTTTTGGGACGCGGCTCAAGCGACCGATCTCTACGTGGTTCCCGCCAACTGGCCGGCTAGTCGCCGCGCTCACTGGGTAGCGCTGTTGAAGGCCCGCGCCATAGAGAACCAAGCTTTCGTTTGTGGAGTGAACCGGGTTGGACAAAGCCCTGATGGGCTCAACTACAGCGGCGATTCGCAAATATTTGACCCCTCAGGGGAGCTGCTCGCGAGCAGCGAATCGGGACGAGACGAGGTCCTCTACGCAACGATTGACCCTGACACGGTGACTCAGGTTCGTGAGCGATTCCCGTTCATGAACGATCGGTGACAACCGCCGAGAAGTCGAGGGTTACCGAGGCGCCGCCGGTTGGAGAATCTCTAATCGACACCTCCGCCCCGTGAGCTTCAGCGATCTGTTTGACGATCGCAAGTCCCAAACCTGAGCCCGGCAGACTCTTGGTCGATTCAGCACGATGAAAAACGCTCAAATACGACCTCGCGATCGGCTGGCGCTATGCCGGGACCGTCATCAGACACCGTGATCAAACCACAGTCGACGCTCACCTGAATTGGCGTCTCACCTGGAGAGAACTTGGTCGCGTTCTCGACAAGATTGCGCACAGCGCGCGCCAACGCGTCGGGTCTTGCGTGGACGGCACAACGCCGCGCGACGGCCAACTCTAGGCGACGCCCAGATCGACGCTCGTGGGTTTTGATGACCGTTTCGACAACGTCTGCCAGCTCGAAACGAACGGGGTCTTCGTGTGAGTCAACTTCGGTCGCAAGGTGAACCAGCTCTGCGACCAAAGAACCCAGATCGTCGATCTCTGCTCCGATGTCGTTGACTATTTCTTGGCGCATCTGCGCGGGCAGGTCGTTATGAGCTTTCAAGACATCGACGTTCGTACGCAAACTGGCTAGAGGGGTTCGCAGCTCGTGACTGGCGTCCATCACCAGTTTGCGTTGCTGGCCTTTTGATGTCGCCAACGCAGCCAACATCGAGTTGAAACTGGTCGCCAGCCGGGAGACCTCGGAACTCCCGGCACCATCGACCGGATTGCCGAGCTGGCCAGTGTGTGCGATCTGCTCGGCAGCTGCGGTGAGACGGCTGATCGGCCGAAGAGTTGCCGAAACCATGACCCACGCGGCCGAACAGGCTGCCGCGATGGCCAGCCCTGCGATTAGCCATATCCGGTTCCTCAGGTCTGCCAAGGATTGGTCAATCTCATCCAATGGCCGCGCTATTTGGACGAACACGTCTGCCGCTCCGACGGTCACCACTCGAGCGCGATCTCCCCTGATCGACCCGTCCGACAAGATCGGATCTGACCCAGGCTCTGGGAAATCAGCAGGTTCGAGACCCACGACCAGGCCGTCGGTGGCGCCCACGATCACGTCCCCGTCGTCTCCCACGAGTTGCGCGTGGTTCTCGCGTTCAGTCGTTCCTCTGAGCAACGAAAGCGGGCTGTCACCAAGGCTGTCAGAGCGCCCTAACCCCGAGCGGACCGCGTCGCGCAGTCGATCCCCTCGAAACTCCGCGACTAGACCAGGGCTTCTTGCTTGACGGTCAAAACCGCGCGCGCGATCCAACAGCTCCAAGTCAACTTCTTCGATTAGCTCTGACTCAGCCGAAGAATGAACACCAACACCAACGACCGCAACGACGACTGTTACCACCAGTGCCACGCTGGCGACGATGCGAAAACGCAGGCTCATTGGCCTTCAACCCTCGCCACGTAACCAACCGATCGAACGGTGTGAATTAGCCGTGGCTGGCCGTTTGCTTCGAGCTTCTTTCGAAGATAGCCGATGTAGACATCAAGGGTCTTGGAGTCGCTTTCGAGGGCTGCGTCCCACACCGCTTCGTAGAGTTGGTCGCGGGTCAACACGACTCCTTTGTTGGTCACCAAGATCTCCAACAACTCGAATTCTGTTCGAGACAATTCGATGACGGCTTTGTCTCGAGTGGCTTGTCGCCCTGACAGGTCAAGCTCGAGGTTGCCCAACTTGAGCCGGTCACTAGGCTCGTCGGCGCCACGCAGGCGGGCGCGCAACCTCGCAAGCAATTCTTCTAGGGCAAAAGGCTTGACCAGGTAGTCGTCGGCTCCGGCGTCGAGACCGGCTACCCGATCGTTGACCTCATGGCGAGCGGTAAGCATCAACACCGGTGTCTGATCGCCTCGCTCTCGGATTCGACGGCAAACGCTCAGCCCATCCGCGTTTGGCATCGACACGTCGAGCAACAACAAGTCGGCTGGTTGCGTGAAATGCTCGTTCAAAGCCGCCGCCCCGTCGTTAACTGCCTTTACCTCATAACCCTCAAGGGTCAAGGCGCGTGTGAGAGACTCGCGAATCCTGCGATCGTCCTCTGCGATCAGAATCTTGGCCACGAAACCACCTTCGCATTTGAAAGTGAGAACAAAGCAAGAGGTTAAGCCAGGCGCTCAGCGAGCTTTTCAAGCGCCATTGCCCAACCCGCCTCTCCGGGCGAACCTGCGGGCACACCAGCATGAACCATCGACACTTCAGTGCCAGAGTCCGATTCGGTGATATCAACGGTCACCACGGTTTTCGGTGACTGAGGCTCGCCCGAAGAATCAACCATCGTCTCGCTGTAGACCAGCCGGTTTGGGGCTTCGGCTTCGATCACCTCGCCCGCAAAGCTCATTGTCATTTCCTGACCGTCGGGCCCGCTCATAGACATCACAACAGCGCGACGCCCTCCCGCTACGAGGTCGATCTCAACTGACGGGATCGAAGCCCCGTGCGGGCCATACCAAGAGCCGAACTTGACCGGATCGGTCCACATTGACCACACATCTTCAATCGCCCCTTGAAATGTGACTTCAAAACTGACATCTGGAGTGCTATCACTCACAACTCAACCTCGGTATCTATGTGCCTCTCCGCTCTCTACGTCAAAGACGGATTACTCAGGTCATCAACGAGTGGCCAGCACCGCTGAGCATCAGATCGACGAGCTCTTCACAGCGTAGGCGATCGAGTTCTCGGTGCGAGAGCATCACTCGAAATACGCGAGCGGCGCCGAAGTCGAGAGACAGCCGCTTCTGCTATTGTCCCAAAGACAAGGACCGGCACGGCGGCGGAGACGACACCAGCGAAGAGCCTGGCGACGTCAGTGCGCAAGATGCCCAAACCACTGAAACCGAAGACGCAGCCGAGTCCGAAGTTGTGTGCACCCCGACCGGCGGCAGCTTCGAAAGCAAGGACGGCTCTGCAAGCCTTACGCCAACGGATGCCATCGCTGCGAGTCTTCTCGACGGCCAGGCGTACACGATTTATCTGGCGGACCGCAGCCTCACCGAAGACGAATTGGGCATCGTCTCTGTGCCCGAGCCGAGTCCCGACGAGGTGATCGTCACCGTCGCTATTGCCACGTTCAACGCCGAAGCCTCCGACGAGCCTGTGGTAGCTGGGGAGGTTGTGGAATACACCCCCGAGTTTGGGGTGCGCACGTTTCGTGTTACCGCCGACGTCGGCGGCAATACCTTTCTCGGGAACAACCTTGATGCCAGCGGAAGGATCACCGTGACCTCGATCTCGTCGTCGATATGTAGCGAAGTCACCTACGACGATGGCGAAAAAACCCTGACAGCCACTTTCGAAACGCCGATAGTCGCGGTCTGACTCGTTTCGAGGACCTATGGTCAACTGGTGCGAATCTTGGTGACCAATGACGACGGAGTCGATTCTGTCGGTCTGCATGTCCTGGCCCGCTCGCTGCAGCGTCTCGGCGACGTAGTAGTCGCGGCACCATCTAGGGAATACTCAGGTTACGGCGCGGCGATTGGCACACCAGACTCAGAGCCGCCAGAGGTCAAGGTTGCCCACATCGACGGGATCAGCGAGGCATACGCGATCACGGCGCCGCCAGCGTTGTGCGCCTTGTTCGCGACGTTTGGTGCTTTCGGGAAGTTGGATCTTGTCGTTGCTGGGATCAACCCCGGGCTGAACGTGGGTCCGGCCGTCTACCACTCGGGCACGGTCGGAGCGTGTCTGACTGCCAGGACCGGAGGGCTCAGCGCGATCGCAGTCAGCCAAGACGATGCTCGACCCTCCAGCGATCAGTCCGTGCATGCAGCGGTGAACCAGCAACAGCCGTGGGAAAGCGCCGCGCAGGTCGCCACCGTGGCTGCGAAAGCGTTGCTGGCCGACCTCCCCCGAGAAGCGCAAGTTTTGAACATCAACGTTCCACGGCGCGGCATCGACGAGATCGCGGGCGCGAAGACGACGGTCGTTGCCCCAACCGCGTCATGGAGTTCGGTTTCGGCCCGGCTGAAACCTCACCCCGACAAACCTGAGACGTTCCTTGTCGACTCAAAGTGGTCTCAACCACAAGCCCGGCCAGAAACTGAAGACGAAGCGACGGTGCAGTCCGGACACGTATCGATGAGCTGGTTGACCAGACTCCAACAAGCCCCAGCTACCGAGCCGGTCATGCAAACCACGCTCGACGCGGTCGGCGAGGTCTTGGCGGGCTGAAGCCAGTTCGAGCTCAACCCTGCCCAGCGGTAGCCTGACACCAGATGTTGACCGCTTCGGGATTGGCACGCTCATATGGCCCGCGTGATCTCTTCAGCGACGTAACGCTGCAACTCTCGGCGGGACGCAAAATCGCGCTGGTGGGTGGAAACGGCACCGGCAAGACCTCGCTCATAGAGATCCTCGTGGGCCAAGCCGAACCCGATCGTGGCTCGATCACAAAGCCCAAGGATCAAACCGTCGGCTACTTGCCTCAGGACTTGGTGGACAACGCTCAAGGCTCGGTCAAAGAAGAAGTGCTGGCTGGCGCGGGCGAACTAGCGGGCTTAGCGGACGAACTACGCGACCTCGAAGACGCCCTAGCCGACCCAGAAAATCTCAAAGACGCTGATTCTTACGACGCTTTGCTCGCGCGCTACGGCGACGTCCAGAGTCGATTCGAAGCCATGGGCGGCTACAGCTTGGAGGCGGAAGCCCTCAAGGTGCTTGCCGGTCTTGGGTTCGCTCCAAGCGACGCTGAACGCGAGGTCACCGAGCTTTCGGGAGGTTGGCGTATGCGAGTTGCGCTAGCGAGATTGCTGCTTGCCAAGCCCGACGTGTTGATTCTCGACGAGCCAACAAATCACCTAGATGTCGACTCGGTGGCATGGCTCGAACAACGCCTGTCGGCCTGGCCAAACGCGTTGCTTTTCGTGAGCCACGATCGTGATTTCATCGATGCTGTCGCGGATCGTGTCGTAGAACTAGCCGAAGGCACGGCGTTGGAGTACGTCGGCGGGTTCGCAGAGTTCGTCGTGCAACGCGAAGAACGACTCGAACGCCTCGAAGCAGCCGCGGCACGCCAGTCTCGTGAGATTGCCAAGGTCGAGCAGTTCATCGACCGGTTCCGCTACAAAGCCACAAAAGCCCGTCAGGTCCAAAGCCGCATCAAGACCATCGAGAAACTCGAACGAATCCAGGTCCCGACGCGTAAAGAGCTTGTTGCTCGGTTCGCTTTTCCTGATCCACCGCGTTCGTCGCGGGTTGTCGCAGAGTTTGAGCACGCCACGGTCGGCTACGCAGACGAACCGGTCCTCAGCGACGTCAACTTGGTTGTGGAACGGGGCCAAAACGTCGCCCTAGTCGGCCCTAACGGTGCTGGTAAGACAACGCTACTAAAGGCGATCTTGGGCGATCTAACCCCCCAGGCAGGCAACGCATCGCTCGGCAACAACGTGAAAGTTGCGACGTTTCATCAGCATCAGGCGGATCAGCTCGACTTAGAGAAGACTGTGATTGAGGCGTTCTCAGGGGGTATCGATCCTCAAAAACGCAACCTTCGTACAGTCTTGGGCAGCTTTGGGTTTTCGGGCGATGCGGCCGATCGTCGTGTTGGTGATCTGTCGGGCGGGGAACGGACGCGTCTGGCGTTGGCCCGCACGATGATCGAACCGGTCAACTTGTTGGTGCTCGACGAGCCGACCAACCACCTTGACCTGCCGAGCTGTGACGTGTTGGAGGACGCGCTTAGCGCCTACCCAGCGACGGTGTTGCTCGTGACTCACGATCGGCACCTGATCCGCAACGTGGCCGACGCGATCATCGACGTGCGCGACGGTGCGGCGAAATGGTACGACGGTGTGCCAGAGGAAGTTCTAACCCCCAAGGAAGGCTCGGCGAACATCGAGCTGAGCAAGTCGCGCGTGTCGCCTCAAGCAGACGGCTCTGGCAAGCCCCAAGACGCGAACGGCCCAAGCAAGCGAGCTTTGCGTCAACAAACTGCCGGAGCTCGTAACAAGCTCAGCCGCCTTAACAAAGAGGTCAGGCGACTCGAAAAAGCCGTTGAGAAGGCCGAACAGGAAGTCGCTTTACATGAATCCCGGTTGGCGGATCCTGAGCTCTATGACCGACCCGAAGAGGTTCATCGACACGCCGTATCACTTGAAGAGGCCAAGGCTGTGGCTGCTGACCTTTTGGAAAGATGGGCTCTGGCAACCAACGAACTCGACGAAGCGTCGGCACGGTAGCGGCGAGCTAGTTAGGCCGGAGCCCGCCGGACGTTGCGCGAGGCGCGTGCTGTCACAACCCCTTCGATCCCAAAAATCAACAGAGCAAACCAGATCACGAAGTAGCCCACAGCCTGACCCCCAGACAAGCCTCGTCGTAGACCGCCACCCCAGCAGGAATTGCAAGGTCGGCGCGACGTACTGCATCAAACCGACCAGCCAAAGCTCGATTCGCCGCGCTGCCCAAACGAACAGCAGCAACGGCGCGGCTGTCACAAGACCCGCGCCAGCTACCCAGAGCCACCCTCCAACCCGGGCACGGTTGCTGCGCCTTCGCCCGCGACGGTCAACGCAATTAGCGCCAGCAAACCGAAGGGGCCCATCACCGCCACCTCCAAGCTCAACCCGTCAAGTGATTCAACCGGCGCCGTTTTGCGAATCAGCCCGTACAACCCAAACGTGATCGCCAAGAACAACGACACCCAGGGCAACGTGCCCAAATCAGCCGAAAGGATAACGACGCCGACGACCGCAACCGCAACCGCCAGCCACTGCGCAGAGCGAAGCCTCTCGCCAAGAATTGTGACTCCGAGCACGACGCTGACCAACGGGTTCAGGAAATACCCGAGGCTTGCTTCGAGTACACGGTCCGCGGTCACCGCCCACACAAAGACGATCCAGTTGCTTGCCAACAACACCGACGAAGCCGCGATCGTTCGTCGCACCAGAGTTGGCTCACCATGACGCACCGACGACAGCCGGTTTCGCAAGAACTGCCATCCAAACAGCAACGCAACAGTCGAAACCACGCGCAACGCCAAGATGTCGGTGACCTCGCCAGACCCGGCTCGCCAAAAGATCGGTGACAGCCCCCAAAGCACGTAAGCGCTTAGCGCAACCAAAGGTCCGCGGTTCATTTCGGCACAATAGCGGTGCGCAAGTACCTTTGAAGACGTGTTATTGCAGCGGCTCGTGGCCGTCACAGACCAAGTCGCGGTTGACGGGGTGCAGCGTTCAAGCCGCTACGAAAGTGGTCTCGCTTTGCGCTTTGCGCGTGTCTTGCGTTATGCAACGACAAGGCAGCATTGGAGGCTGACACTCTTGGTGATGTGGGCTCTTTGGTCAGCTCGTGACACACTGATGCGATGCCAACCGAGCTGATCACTTCCCCAGTCGAAGAGCGCGTCGCTACTCCGTGACCGACGAAGGCGAGCACGACCGGTTTGCTCACTACGTTCGCAAAGCGGACGCAACCCGCGCGACCGTAGAAGGAACACCGATCCGGGCACTGTGTGGCAAAGTTTGGGTCCCTAGTAGAGACCCATCGAAGTATCCGGTTTGTCCTGAATGCTCAAAAATTCGGGAGCACCTGCTCAACCGAGGCCGAAACTAAGGCTTTAACCGAGGGAGGACAGTTTGAAGGTTGCAGTTATATACGAATCACGCTCGGGCAATACGGCTGCGGTTGCGGAAATGATCGGCGCAGCGGTCCAAGAACTCGGCCATGATGCTGGCGTTTGGTCGAGCAGAAAAGCGAATCTCGACTATCTCGCTGACGCCGACCTCGTTTTCGTCGGCACATGGACCGACGGCGTGATCATCGCAGGTCACCGCCCTGGCGATTCTTCAAAGCTGCGACAGCTTCCTGGAATTTGGGGCAAGCCGACGGCCGGTTTCGTAACCTATGCGTTTCACGCAGGGAACGTTGTGAGCAAGCTTGGCGATCTCGTCGCGCACCTTGGCGGCGACTGGTTAGGCGGGCGAGCTTTTCGCCGTGACCGGCAAAGCGATGGACTGGGCGGGTTCGTTGTCGCTGCCGTAGCCGCGGCCGACAAGCGTCTGGGTGCCAGCACTTAGACGCCCGTTTTCGTCGCGCAACTATGCAACAGGTGTCGCTGCTTCGCAGACTTTCAGAAGGTCTCAACCGGCAAAGCTCTTCGATGCGCGCGCATCTGCAAGGCTTGTTCATCCTGCTGGGACTGGCGATTGCTTTGTTGGTGTTGGGCCGTATCGCTGCACCCGCTCTCAGCGATGCTTTTGGCGATGACGGCGCAATAGTCGCGCAAAGCGGGGAGCCAAGCGAAGAGGAGTTGGAGCTGCTCAGCCCGCTCGAGATCCGTTGACTGCGATCGAAGTAGAGCAGTTACAAGCGGATCTGACGTCGCTGGGATTTGACCCGGGCCCGGTCGACGGAATTCTCGGCAACGGCACGCGTGCAGCGATGGACGAAGCGATACTCGAGTACCAGCTCGACGCGAGTGCGCCGGACCGTGAACTGTTCGAGTTCTTGAGTTCGCTTCTCAGTGGTCTCGCCGCGGCGGACGCCGCCGACAACCCAGACAGCGACTTTCGGTCGAATCCACAGAAGTCACTGATCCGCCGGTTGAGTCTCTTGACGACCCGACCAGTCCAGTCGAAACCCCAGGTGCAACCACCCCGGGCGGCTAGCTAGCGGCGGCGCAGCGACGTAGCGCTGCTAAAATGGTCCGATTCGGGAGGCGTGATGGCCCAGACGGTGCTCGACAACCGAACCCGCCACAGCCCACGGGGCGGCAGAGAGTGGCTGCTGTCTCGCTACGGCTGGCCTCTCGGTCGGGAAGTGACTTTGTTCGCTCTGGGTCTGCTTGCCTACCGTTTCGTGAGGGTTTTGGTCAAGGACCAGCTCGACGTTGCCTTCCAAAACAGCCGCCGCGTGATCGACTTTGAACGCACGCTAGGAATCTTCAACGAAGTCGACCTCCAAGCCAATGTGCTGACCAGCGAGGCGATGGTTTGGACTCTGAACCGCTACTACTTTTTTGCCCACTTCGCGGGCACGTTCGCTTGGGTAGCGTGGATATACGTTCGCCACTACGACCACTATGGCCGCGTGCGAAGAGTGCTGTTCGGGACCACCTTCGCAGCCCTGGCCATTCACGTGCTGTTTCCTCTTGCGCCACCGCGGTGGTTTCCGAACATGGGGCTTCGTGGACACCTTGCAGACTTACGGCCCAAAAATCTACGACAACGAGGCGATAGCCAGAACTGCAAACCAGATCGCGGCGATGCCGTCGCTGCATGTCGGTTGGGCTCTCATCGGAGCGTGGGCGATCATCAAGACCGGCACCAGCTCGTGGCGTTGGCTGGCCGCTGCGCACCCTGCCGCGATGACGGCAGCTGTGGTCTTGACGGCTAACCACTGGTGGCTCGACGCGATCATGGCCCTCGTTGTCGTGGCCGCCGTGTGGGTGCTAGATGCACCCATCCAAGCCTGGCTCGAAAAACGCAGTTCGCGAATCAAGCAAGCAGCACAACCGCGCGAAAGCGACACCCAAGAGCCTGTTCTGGCGCGGTGAACCCGACCGGGCAGGCCGCTTTTTCACCGGCCAACACGAGCATCGCCGCACCAGGTGGCTTGGACTTGCGCTTCGCGCTCGTCTGGTCGAAAACGATTCAGAATCGAGCTGGGGTCTACTGGTGGCCAACGACCACACCCGAGGGTCCGAGCGTGGTGGCATTTCGCCGCGCCGATGATCGCATCGTTGTAGAGAGCTGGGGGCAAGGCTCCCGCTGGGCTTTGGAGCAGTTCCCGACGCTGATTGGCCTAAACGACCAAACGGTGACTGACTTCGATTTCGAACACCCGATCCTGAACAAGCTTGTAGCTACGTTCAGGGGCTCCGCATCGGAGGGACCGGCCGCTGGTACGAAGCAGCTCTCACGACCGCTATCGGTCAAAGAGTCGTGACCGCGGACGCCGCTCGGAGTCGCCAGTTGCTTGCTCGGCTATACGGAGACCCGTCTTTTCCCGGCCGTTTGCGATCCTCCCAGAGCCAGCGCGAGTTCTTTCTCTCACCGATGCTGACTTTCATCGAGTCGGGATCGAACGCTCGCGAGCACGGGTTTTGCGTACGATCGCCAAGTACGCCGATCGGCTCGAAGCTCTCGGGTCCCAAAGTGGCGCCGACGCTGGTCAAGTGGCTCGAAAAGCTGCCCGGTGTCGGCGGTTGGACTGCTTCGATTACTTCCGCGGTTGCCGGCGGTGACCCAGATGCCGTGCCTGTTGGCGATCTACACGTTCCGGCCATGGTCATCTACGCGTTGACAGGGCAAACAAGACCGCGTGGCTGGATGCACTCCGAGGCCAACGATGCCGAGATGTTGACACTGCTGGAGCCTTTCGCCGGTCACCGCGGCCGCGTTGTCAGGCTGATAAAGCTGAGCGGACTGGGCGAATCGGCGCGTCGCCTGAAGCCGTTCCGCTACGACATAGCGAAAATCTGACAGCCCGAAGATGCGTCTCGACGTCTCCAAGACCCTGGTGTGGCTGTCGACTCGTCAACACGGCGTGCTTGTGACGCTGCGGCGCGATGGCCGTGCCCAGTCATCTGATGTCGTTTACGCGGCCATCGACGATCAGATCTGGATTTCTCTAACACATGACCGCGCCAAAACCCACAACATTCGGCGCGACAACCGCGTCCTGTTTCACGTGAGCGAGCCTTCAAGCTGGAGTTACGTTTCAATCGACGCCACCGCCGCGCTCAGCGAGACAGTCCAAAGCCCCGACGATCAAACAGGCGCAGAACTAGCAAGGCTGTATCGAAAAGTTGCGGGAGAGCATCCAGACTGGGATGAGTTTGGTCGCGCAATGGTAGAGCGGCGTCGTTTGTTAGCAAAGCTCACGGTCAACTCAGTCACGGGGCAACTAAATTGACGCTTCAGGCAAATTGACGGTTCAGGCTTTCTTGGAATCAAGAGCCCGATCCGGCGGTTTGAGGCTCTACATGGCTACTCAACCCGCAAACACCACCGACTACGACATCGAGTTCTTCTGGGACCCTGTTTGCCCCTTTGCCTGGATCACTTCGCGTTGGGTGACTGAGGTCGCGCAACAAAAATCAATGAGCATCGATTGGCGGTTCATCTCGCTGCGAATGCTCAACAAAGACAAGGACTACGCCACCGAGTTCCCGCCTGGATACGAGACAGGCCACAACGCTGGCCTCCGGTTGCGGGTGGCTGCGGCCGTGCGAGACGAACTAGGCCGCGAGCCTCTAGGTTCTCTAGTCGAGGCCTACGGTCAGAGTTGGTGGGATCTTGACTCAAAAGAAGCCGAGCGAACTGGCGCATACGAGCACTTGAGCAGCCCAGATCATGCCAAGTCTGTCTTGCATTCCGCTGGGGTTGACCCGAAGTTCAGCGACGCACTGGACGACTCGAGCTTCGATGAAGTGATCGACGCCGAGACAGAGCTGGCGTTGACCCGGACCGGTCGAGATGTTGGCACCCCGATTATCAGCTTCAATTCTTCTGATGGCTCGCAAGTTTCATTTTTCGGTCCAGTGATCTCGCGAGTCCCAGAAGCTGATCAAGCGGTCGAATTGTGGCAAGCGGTCACGACTCTCGCCAAGTTCGCGGGGTTCGCCGAATTGAAACGCAGCTTGCGTGAGGTACCACAGCTTCGGGTCACAGGCGGCCTGGACGCACCGCCCGTAAACGAAGACTGGAGCGGTGGTCACCGCCGTGGACATCTGGCCTCAGACCGCGACTAGCCCCGCCAAAAATTCTGACCTTCTGGCCCACCGCGAAAGCTGATCTACTCCAAGATTGGGAACTGATTGTGCGGTGCCGGAGTTGAATCCTCGATGAGCAAACAATCTATGTGGCGTCTCGCGTCCGGCGCGTTCTTCCTCGCACTTCTAACGGCTGCGTGTAGCGGTTCGGCAGAAAGCGACGAAGCAGCCTCAGAGGCGCCCGCGGTACCCGAACTGAGCACAGCTCAGCTAGCCCAAAACAGTGAAGACCTTCAGGCGGTCTTCACCTCGGTCAGGGGCAACTTCGATTTCGACGCGTTGGAGAGGCTCGGCAACTCAGGAGACCCGCGTTTGGGATGGCTGTTCATGGACATCTTGAGATTCGCGAGCCCTGGCTCGGAGTTGTCTGGCGCGTTGGTCGACGCGTTTACGCAGGCCACAGGAACCGAACCACAAGAATTTGCACGTTCGGAATGGCGTGTCGGGACCGACCTGCTGCTTTCGTGGGACACGCCAGCCCCGCCAGACTACCTCAGCTTCAAACGCCAAATATTCGAGCTCATCGAACCTGGCTGGCAACCCTTCTTCGAAGACTCCGACTCTGATATCGACTGGCGCTGGGTGTCATGGGGTGGCGTGTTCATAGACGACCGCCCGCTAGATCAAACAGCGTTTCCCTGCCCTGAGGGCTGCATCCCTGCACTCAACGATCCGGGCCTCGTGCAGGCTGGCACCGATGACGACTGGCTAGCCGACGATCGTGTGGTTTTCGGAATCGAAGTGAACGATGAGGCTGTGGCGTTCCCACGCAACATCATGGAGATCCACGAGATGGTGAACATGAACATCGGTGGACGCCGTATTGGCATTCCCTATTGCACGCTGTGTGGCTCTGCGCAGGCCTACCTAACAGACATAGTCGACACTTTGAACATCGATGAATCGCTCGCCGGTCTGCAAGACCAGAGCAGTCTTGAGCTTCGCACGAGTGGCTTGCTATCACGATCCAACAAGGTGATGTACGAGTTCAACACCAGGTCGGTCTTTGACACTTTCACCGGAGACGCCGTGAGCGGGCCTCTACAAGACGCGGACCTTAAGCTCGAACAGGTCTCAGTGATCACAACCACCTGGGGAGAATGGAAGTCTCAATACCCTGACTCGCTGCTCATTGCCGAGGACGGTGGAATTGGGCGCACCTACCCAGAAGACCCGCTGCGCGGACGCGACGACAACGGCCCGATCTTTCCGATCGGTAATGTGGATGAACGCCTTGACGTTCAACACTCAGTCGTCGGCGTTATCACCGGCGATGGGGATCCCATCGCTTTCCCAGCCGATCAGGCCACAGAAGCGCTCGCTAACGGTGAGCAGGTCAGCGCACTGGGCGTGACGCTTCAAGCAAACGGTGGCGGATTCATCGCACTCGACGAGAACGGCGACGAGATCGCGGCACATCAAGCATTCTGGTTCGCCTGGAGCCAATTTCACCCTGACACCGAGCTCTGGCTTCGCTAGCGAAAGCGTCTACGCCTTCAGCGGCGCTCGCCGCGTAACCGGTCGATGGCTCGACGGTCCTTCTTGGTTGGCCGTCCGGCCCCGCGATCGCGGCGGCCGAACACGACGCGAGGGTCTGATTTGTCGACTTGGGAGACAACTGGACTCAGATCTTCAAAACAGCTTTCGGCTTCCGACGCTGAAACTCGCTTCTCGATGAGGGATTTGACGACCAGCACTCGGCGTTGCCCTCGACGCGAGAAGACGACTGTGTCCCCGACTTTGAGGCGTGTTGCTGGCTTCGCCACGGCCGAGTTGACCCGCACAGAACCCGCAGCGCTGGCTCTGTTTGCTTCGTTTCGTGTCTTGAACGCCCGAACAGCCCAGAGCCACCTGTCGAGACGAACCGCAGTCACGAATGAGGAGGGGGACCAGGAATCACGTAGCCGACGCCTTCAACGAAGCGTGCGCTGGGCGGGATGGGCCGGTCATCTTGTGGATCCAGCACCCATCCGTGGCGCTCATCCCAGCGAGGCGGCCTGCCCCTGTTCGGGCGAGTGATCGGATTTGACTCAGGGGTCGAATTGAGGTCACGCTGCGAGCTAGGACTGACAAGCCCATCAGGAGAAGCTCGCGTTGGTAACGGTGGCCTGTAGTCACCAGTAACGACGGGTGGAAGAAAACTCTCAAGCGACGGCGGTCCCGGATCGCGCCGAGGAGCCGACTCAGCTCGCGGATCGCTCGCCTCGTTGACAGGTAACGGAGGAATTTGTGGGTTTGAGGTTGGCGTTGCTCGAACGACAGGCGTGGCCGGGGGCGTAACTGGCTGTTGAGGCGGTGCGGCCGCCTGAGGGCGACTCGGAGCGATGTGGGTAGTTGGCGGAGCTGCGGCGACGTTCTCGCTGTGAGGTTGATTGCCGGGTGCTGAGACGGGGGCTGCTGTTTGCGGGGTCGGCCTAGGCGCAGAAGTCACAGCACCGCGCTTGGGGCGCGAGCGGCGCGATTCGTCTGGCCAAAGCCAAGATGCCACCAGCAAAGCTGCGCCGGTTGCTCCCAGCGCAATCGACGGGACAAGAGTAGTCCTGAGAACCGCAGCCACGAGCGCCGCGAATATCTCAGCTTGATCTGGCAACACGAGTGGCACCACTTCGGGAAGTCCCAAGCCCAACAGCAGATACACGGCGGTTGTGCCGATCGCCCAAAAAGCTGAGCGCCGCAGCACTGACGGGCGATCGTTAGAGGTCAAGAGAGCGATCAGCGCCATGACCACGGCGATGCCAGCTAAGAAAGGCACGGCTGTTTCTATGCGCGACGACACCGGCTCGGAGTTAGGGATCCGTTCGGTTGGGAGTTGCACCGACCAGTCAGCGTCACTGAGCAGAGTTGCTCCCGCATCAGGGGCGACAAGGGCAACCTGTTCTTGCGCGACCGACGCCAGCGCGTTGAGATCCAACGTCTGAGGTACTTCGTTCAGCCCCAAGAAAGACCTATGGGTTTGACTGAACGAGTCGATTACAAGGTTGGTAACGCGTTCGTCGTCCAACACGGCTAACGCGGCTTCGTCAATCTGTTCAGCGCTGAGCGGCACCTGTGGTGGCGAAGCTGCGGCTATCGAGACCGCGATGTTTTGGGCCAACTGTTCACGCACCGCCTCGTTGTCGAGCAGTTCTTGAGCAATGTCTGCCGAGCGGTCTTCATCGAAGACTGTGCGCGACGCTACGAAACCCGACCACGCCAACGAACCCAACAACAACGCTGGCCCGAGGAAGGCCCCTGCAATGGCGCGGCGAAACATTGCGACATGGTGCCACAGGCCGGGCTCTCTCAGGTGTCGCTTGCAGCCGACAAACCCTCGCAAAGACCGATGTACTGATATCGAGCGCGCCAGAACCACACGACCGCAGACATCTCGGATCGCGTATGTGTGATTCGTTTCACATACCTGGCTCAGATGTGAGATGCTCTTGCGATGTCACAGTGGTGGATAAACGGAGAGCTAGTCGAGTCAGATCAAGCTCACTTACCAGTAACGGATCACGGCTTCGCTGTCGGGGATGGCTGCTTTGAGACCATGGCGGTGATCAGAGGCGTTCCTTTCGCCATGACTCGCCATATGGCGCGGCTCAGACACAGCCTCAAAGGACTCGGCTTAGAACTCGGCCGGTCAGACGAGGAGATCCTGGCGGCATGCAACGCTGTTACCGAAGCCAACGACAACACCTCGGCCCTTCGACTTGTCGTCACGGGCGGGCCCGGGCCTCTCGGCTCTGGACGACCATTCGGGCCACCCAGCGTTGTCATCGGAGCTATAGCGGGACGCGATTGGCCGCCTACGGCACCGATCGTCACGGTTCCGTGGCCCAGAAACGAACACGGAGCGCTGGCTGGGATCAAGTCCACCAGCTACGCCGAGAACGTGATTGCTTTGGCTTACGCCTCAGAGCGCGGCGCGAGCGAAGCGATCTTCGCCAACACCGCAGGCCACCTTTGCGAAGGCACCGGCTCGAACATCTTCGTCGAGGTAGACGGAAAGCTAGTGACTCCGCCCCTTTCGAGCGGCTGTCTGGCAGGGATCACACGTGCCCTGGTCATCGAAGGCGGCGATGTCGAAGAACGGGATCTCGCAATGAGCGTGCTCGATACGACTTCTGAGGCGTTCATCACCTCTTCGACGCGTGACGTGATGCCGGTCGGGCTGATCAACGAACGCAAGCTCGATGTCGGCCCTCTTACGACCGCAGCGGCTGAGCGATTCGCTGAGCTGATGGCCAACGACCTCGACCCATAAACGACATCGGCTCCGCAACCTCGTTTGAGGTCTCTGACTTCGCAAGAACTCGCCACCCTGGACGAAATCCAGAGGCGAGTTCTTTGGCTTGCCGTGCGTATGGTCGACCACGCCAACAGACGCGAAGGTGGCGAGATCAAAGTCGGCGGCACCAGGCGTCGTGCGCGTCGATGGTCTCGATCATGACTGCTTTGTGGTTTGCCCACATCTGCGGGAAGACAAGGTCGCGGTGAAACCCCACGCTTCCCCGCTCTATCACGCCATCAAATACCTGACAGGCGAACTCGACAGGTCGTATCTGACCCGGCTTCGCGAACGCGGCGGGCTGCAGGCATACCCTTCGCGAACAAAGGACCCTGATGTCGCTGACTTTTCGACTGGCTCAGTAGGGGCTTGGCGCCGTTGCACCTTTGTTCGCGGCGGCAACGCGGCGATACGTCGACAACCATTTCGACGCTAGAAAGCCCGCCCGCTTCATCGCGACCGTTGGCGACGCTGAACTTGACGAAGGCAACGTTTGGAGGCGATCGCAGATCCAGCTACTCAAGGCCTGGCAAATGTCACATTGATCGTCGACCTCAATCGTCAAAGCCTCGATCGGATTGTCCCAGATGTGCAAGCCAATCGCCTCCAATCGTTTTTCGCAGATGCTGGCTGGCACGTAGCCGAAGCAAGTACGGCCGAAAGCTCCAGGCGGCTTTCGCCGAACCAGCCGGGAGCTCCCTGCGCAGACAAATCGACGAAATGCCCAACGAGGCCTACCAAGCGTTGTTTGCCCTAAAAACCCAAAGACCTCCGCGCGGAGTTTCTCAAAGACGCCAGCGCGGACCTGGTTGACTGGGCTGGCTCGCTCAGCGATGAACAACTCGCCGACATTGTTTTCGACTTGGGCGGCCACGACCTGGGCTGCTCGTCGAACAATTCAGGGCCTGCGATAGAGTCCGCGATCGTCCGAGCGTGGTATTCGCTTACACGATCAAAGGGTGGGCTTTACCGATCGCCGGAGATCCCCTCAACCACGCGGCTTTGCTGAATGCCGAACAGATCGACTCGCTGCGTTCATCTTTGGGTCTGACCGAAGACACCGAGTGGGATCGTTTCGATCCTGGGTCACAGGCAGGGCTGTGGTGCGAAAGGCTCGGCAATGAAATCAACAACCAACCCCCACCTGCTCGGCCCTCGCCCCAGCTGCCGTTTCGGTGGCACGATTTGGCGACTCCGCGGAGGTGTCGACCCAAGACGCCCTGGGCAGAGTTTTGACCGGGCTGGCTGATATTCCAGAAGTCCGGTCCCGTCTCGTCACTACTTCGCCGGACGTGTCGATCTCGACGAATCTAGGTGGAATCATCAACAAGCTCGGCGTCTTTGCGCCCGAGGAGCGCGACGACTACGGCGGTGCTGATCGCTTGTTGCGTTGGGCGCCCAATCCGACGGGTCACCACATCGAACTCGGAATTTCCGAGATGAATCTCTTCTTGTTGCTGGGCCAGCTTGGGCTGTCTCATGAACACCACGGCGAGATGCTCATCCGGTGGGCACTGTGTATGACCCGTTTGTCTTGCGAGGTTTGGACGCGTTCTTGTATTCGCTCTACAGCGGAAGTCGATTCATCGTTGCTGGCACGCCGTCAGGGGTGACTTTGGCTCCCGAGGGTGGAGCTCACCAGTCGACGATTACAGCTTCGGTGGGTATGGAACTGCCTGGGGTCAACTTCGCCGAGCCGGCGTTTGCGACCGAGCTGGACTGGATTTTGTGTCACGCGGTGGAATCCCTCAGTCAAGCTGACGGCGGATCTACGTACCTACGGCTCTCGACTCGACCGATTGATCAAACGGCGTTCTCGTCTCGCCTGGGCGAGCTCGGCGAGCAAGAAATGCGGCGCCAAGTTCTCGCTGGCGGTTACCGACTGAAAAGCCCGGTCCACAGAGCTGAGGTTGGGGTGATAATTGCAACCTCCGGGGCGACAATTCCCGAGGCCCTCGAAGCTGCCGCTGAGCTAGACGATGAGGGCTGGCCGCAACCGTGTTGGTCATGTCATCAACGGACCGCCTCTACAAAGGCTGCAGCAAAAGTGCAGCGGCCAAGTCACCGATCTGGCCGCTGCGTCTGAGCTTTGTCACCTCGAGACCCTGATCGAAAGTTCGGAGCGCAGCTGGCCCATCGTGTCAGTCCAAGACGCAGCCAGTCACTCAATGGCGTGGCTGGGTTCGGCGCTGGGTACGCGCCAAATCGCTCTTGGCGTCGATCAGTACGGCGAATCGGGCCGGATCGCCGACCTCTACGACATCACCGGCATATCCAGCGCCCACATCGTCAACGCAGCGCTTGTGGCCACGCAGCATCAGCCGGCCCAAAGCGGATCGGGCCGAGTCGCTGGCGGCGGTAGCCTAGCGACTCGACCCGAGTGCCTTGAAGGGATTGCATTTGTAGAGCAGGAGGGGGGTTGCTCTACGCAATATGAAACGCCGTTAGTTACGGAATTGTTCCGTAAACGGCGATTTGTTAAACAGAGAACACTCGCTAACTTCACGACGAGCTTGGCTCGTCACGACGCCCGTCGGCGTGTATATCGCAAAACGCGAAGCTGAAGATCCGTGGTTGGGGTCCGCTGAGTCCCAAGGCCAGCCGCCGAACTCGTTTCGGCGGTAATCCTCGAACGCCTCGATGATTTCGGCCCTGGTGTTCATCACGAATGGCCCGTGCTGGCTACCGGCTCGTTGATCGGCTTGCCCTGCAGCACAAGGATCTCGATCCCGCCGTCGCCTGCCACCAGTTCCAACGCCTTGTCAGCAGCGACCACGACGCCGGTGCCCGCTGGAACCGAGTCACTGTCACCAATCGAGACGCTCGAACCAGAAAACGCGTAAAGCACACGATTCACGCCGTTGCTCGCGGGCCGGAACCACCCACGACGCTTCTGAGCTCAGCCGGACGTGCCAAACCGCCACTTCGGTGTCGGGTCTCGCAGCCCAAGAGTCCGGCGGTGCGGCGACGGGGTCCACTCCGTCGAGTCGACCTGCAATCACCGTCACCTCTCCGTCCTTGCCTTCGTGTCCAAGCCGCAGTCGAGGTGTCTTCTCGGACCACAACATGGTGAAGTAAGGCTCGACCATTTTGTTTGACGAGGGCAGGTTCAACCAGATTTGAAACAGCTCAGCATGGTTCGGGTCATTCGGATTCACCAACGGAACATCTCGCAGTGCTGCACGCCACGTCCCGCAGTCATCCACTGAGTATCTCCACGCCCAAACCGGGCAGTCGCACCCATCGAATCGGCATGATCGATGAAGCCCTGACGTGCGTAAGTGATCGTCTCGAATCCGCGGTGAGGGTGTTTCGGAAAACCAGGCACTCGATCTCCGTGATACATGGACCAGCCATCTCGCTGCGAGAAATCGTTGCCGATGGCACGGCCCTGCAACA
>NW_028284245.1:30000-32819 GCF_059516105.1 Syngnathus floridae | reverse complement strand
AACACGGGAAACCTCACCCGGCCCGGACACGGACAGGATTGACAGATTGACAGCTCTTTCTCGATTCCGTGGGTGGTGGTGCATGGCCGTTCTTAGTTGGTGGAGCGATTTGTCTGGTTAATTCCGATAACGAACGAGACTCCGACATGCTAAATAGTTACGCGGCCCCGAGCGGTCGGCGGGCAACTTCTTAGAGGGACAAGTGGCGTTCAGCCACACGAGATTGAGCAATAACAGGTCTGTGATGCCCTTAGATGTCCGGGGCTGCACGCGCGCCACACTGAGCGGACCAGTGTGTGCCACATCCCCTGCGCCGAGAGGCGCGGGTAACCATATGAACCCCGCTCGTGATAGGGACTGGGGACTGCAATTATTTCCCACCAACGAGGAATTCCCAGTAAGCGCGGGTCATAAGCCCGCATTGATTAAGTCCCTGCCCTTTGTACACACCGCCCGTCGCTACTACCGATTGGATGGCTTAGTGAGGTCCTCGGATCGGCCCCCGCCGGGGCCGGTCACGGAGCCGGCGGCCGCGTCGAGAAGACGATCAAACTTGACTATCTAGAGGAAGTAAAAGTCGTAACAAGGTTTCCGTAGGTGAACCTGCGGAAGGATCATTACCGGAGCGAACTGAGCGGGGTCAGCGGCCCGCGCTTTCGAACGAACGCACGCCGAGGGCGAAAGGCTCGCGGCGGGGAAGGATCGGGGCCACGGCTAATCTAGCGATGCCCGCGTTGGACGGTCACACCGCACGACAGAGCGGGGCCTGCATCCGGCGCGAGGCGGCCTTCAGGCACGTGGTTCGAGACGACCCCGACGCTGCCCTAGCCCGGAGCGCCGCCTAGGGCTCTGGGGGAAGGATAATCTCCCCGCGGCTGACGCACGCGCTCGCCCCAGCTTCGACAGGGGGGCGAGCGGTCGGTGCGGGCGCGCGGGGGGACCGAGGACCCTTAGCCCGAAGCGATGAGCGGAGGATGTCGGAGGAAGGGCGCTCCCGGCCGCGGCTCAGGCGTCCGGCCCCCCACAAAGACCCACCCGCTTCGGCGGGCCCGGGTCCGGGGCGGGTCGCGAGGCGCCGGCGCGCGGCGGGTTGCGTCCGGACTCTCCTCATCTCTGCCGCGCCAAACCCGCGAGAGAGACGATCCCGGCGCCGGCGGCGGCGCGCGGGTGGTGGTGGTATGTGACCCGCGCGATTTGGGGTGCGGCGAAGGGCGAAACGGAGCGGGGGTGTGACCCCCGCGCAGGCGACGGTCTGACCTCTGCACGGCAACGCGCATGCGTCCGTCGCCCCGCTAGCGCTTCGCCTCCCCGCGGCTGGGGGCTCCGTTCGTCACACCGGAGTCGCCCAGCGTCGCGCGACGTCACCGTCCGCCTCCCCGCGCGCGCTCAACCGGCAGCCGCCCCCCGGGCGGTGGTATGTGACCCGAGCGATTTGGGGTCCGGCGAAGGGCGAAACGGAGCGGGGGTGTGACCCCCGCGCAGGCGACGGTCTGACCTCTGCAACGGCAACGCGCATGCGTCCGTCGCCCCGCTAGCGCTTCGCCTCCCCGCGGCTGGGGGGCTCCGTTCGTCACACCGGAGTCGCCCAGCGTCGCGCGACGTCACCGTCCGCCTCCCCGCGCGCGCGCTCAAACCGGCAGCCTGGCGCTCCCTCGCAGTCCTGAAGTAGTCTCCGGGCGCGCCTCGGCCGGGGTCGGGCCCGGTGCCATCGCGGCGCGCCCACTCGAACTTACCCCTTTGCGGCGGGTACCAACTCGCGGCCTGCCTTCGGCGGACCGTGGGGGGTTCAATGTCCACACCACACGCACGCTCTGAGGCGGGTGGGTGGCACCCGTCGCGCGTCGGCCGGAAAAAACAATTTTTTAATCGCTGGAACTTGGCAAACCGCGGCGCGCAGCTGAGGGTCAGCGCGGCGGCGGACGGCGGCGACCGCGCCGGCAAGCCCCGACGTCCTCGTGGCGACGGTGGAGGGTCCGCGCGCGGCGTCACGCCATCTCCCCGCCCGCTCCCGATCTCGCCTCCGCAAAACAAACGTACAACTCTTAGCGGTGGATCACTCGGCTCGTGCGTCGATGAAGGACGCAGCTAGCTGCGAGAACTAATGTGAATTGCAGGACACATTGATCATCGACACTTCGAACGCACTTTGCGGCCCCGGGTCCGTCCCGGGGCCACGCCTGTCTGAGCGTCGCTTGCATATCAATCGGGGTTCGGCGAAGGGCGAAACGGCCGCGACGGTCTGACCTCTGCACGGCAACGCGCATGCGTCCGTCGCCCCGCTAGCGCTTCGCCTCCCCGCGGCTGGGGGCTCGCAGGCCGCCTCGGCGGCCTTCGTCCCCTTAAGTGCAGACCCGCGCGGCGTCCTCCTCACCGTCGACCCATCCCGCATCACGGGTCCGGGGCGCGGCTGCCGGTGGCGTTTCGACGACCATTGCGCATCCCGCGCCTCGCGCTCCCTCGCGGGGATGGGTTCGCCGCGGAGGCCCCCGCTCGCGCGGAAGGATCCAGCGAGCCCGGCCGCCAGGCCGGCCGCGCCTACTACCCCCTCATTTCCGACCTCAGATCAGACGAGACGACCCGCTGAATTTAAGCATATTACTAAGCGGAGGAAAAGAAACTAACCAGGATTCCCTCAGTAGCGGCGAGCGAAGAGGGAGAAGCCCAGCGCTGAATCCCCGCCCGGCCTCGGGCGCGGGAAATGTAGCGTACAGAAGGTCGTTGCGCCCGACGCCGCCCGGAGGGGGCCCGAGTCCTTCTGATGGAGGCTCTGCCCAGGGACGGTGTGAGGCCGGTAGCGGCCCCCGGCGCGCCGGGGCGCG
>NW_028284245.1:2500-25000 GCF_059516105.1 Syngnathus floridae | reverse complement strand
CACCAGCCAGGAGCGCGCGGGCGCTGTGGAAGTAAGTACATCCACTCCTGGTACCTAAAATTTTCTCCAGCGGCGGGCCCCGGGCCTAAACTTTCTCCGGGCCGCGCAACACGCACTCTCCGCCGGACACCGACGGAGGCAACGTCCCCCTCCTGCGGTGACAAAAAAAATCCACTCCTGGTACCTAAAATTTTCTTCAGCGGCGGGCCCCGGGCCTAAACTTTCTCCGGGCCGCGCAACACGCACTCTCCGCCAGACACCGACGGAGGCAACGTCCCCCTCCTGCGGTGACAAAAAAAATCCACCCCTGGTACCTAAAATTTTCTCCAGCGGCGGGCCCTTGGCTGAAACTTTCTCCGGGCCGCGCAACACGCACTTTGCGTCGGACGCCGGTCCCAAAGCGCCACCCCGGACCACCACAAGGCTACAGCCACCATCCCCAAGCGCCACCCCCGACCGCGACAAGTCGACCGCCACCAGGCGACCACCACCACCACCATCCCCAAGCGCCACCCCCGACCGCCACCAGGCGACAGCCACCATCCCCAAGCGCCACCCCCGACCGCCACCAGGCGACAGCCACCATCCCCAAGCGCCACCCCCGACCGCCACAAGGCGACCGCCACCATCCCCAAGCGCCACCCCCGACCGCCACCCCCCGACCGCCACAAGGCGACCGCCACCATCCCCAAGCGCCACCCCCCGACCGCCACCCCCCGACCGCCACAAGGCGACCGCCACAAGGCGACCGCCACCATCCCCAAGCGCCACCCCCCGACCGCCACCCCCCGACCGCCACCCCCCGACCGCCACAAGGCGACCGCCACCATCCCCAAGCGCCACCCCCCGACCGCCACCCCCCGACCGCCACAAGGCGACCGCCACAAGGCGACCGCCACAAGGCGACCGCCACCATCCCCAAGCGCCACCCCCGACCGCCACCCCCCGACCGCCACAAGGCGACCGCCACCATCCCCAAGCGCCACCCCCCGACCGCCACCCCCCGACCGCCACAAGGCGACCGCCACCATCCCCAAGCGCCACCCCCCGACCGCCACCCCCCGACCGCCACCCCCCGACCGCCACCAGCCGACTGCCACCAGCCGACCGCCACCAGCCGACCGCCACCAGCCGTTCGCGGTGTGCGCCTCCGGCGCCACCGGTCCCAAGCACCATCCCCAAGCACCATCCCCGACCGCCACCCCCCGACCGCCACCCCCCGACCGCCACCAGCCGACTGCCACCAGCCGACCGCCACCAGCCGACCGCCACCAGCCGACCGCCACCAGCCGTTCGCGGTGTGCGCCTCCGGCGCCACCGGTCCCAAGCACCATCCCCAAGCACCATCCCCGACCGCCACCCCCCGACCGCCACCCCCCGACCGCCACCAGCCGACCGCCACCAGCCGACCGCCACCAGCCGACCGCCACCAGCCGTTCGCGGTGTGCGCCTCCGGCGCCACCGGTCCCCAAGCACCATCCCCAAGCACCATCCCCGACCGCCACCCCCCGACCGCCACCAGCCGACCGCCACCCAGCGACCGCCACCCGCCGTTCGCGGTGTGCGCCGTTATCCGCCTCTCGGTGGTCCTTGCCGGGCGTGGGTCGGCGTCCACTGTCGGTACGTTACGGGACCATAATTGGCCCGCGGACCAGCCGGCGGGGCTCTCTTGAAAGCTTACCCGCCTTCGCTGGTTCCCTGGTGGGCCGCGAGTGGCGAGAATTCGGCCTCTTCGCCCGGAGCACTGCTCAACTTTTGCGAAAATGCACTAAGTGCCAAAGCCCATTCATTTACAACGGCGTGTCCGCCAGAGGGCGCATTTCCCGCCGCGGACCGGCCGGCGGGGCTCGTCGGAGAGCGTGTCCACCTCTCGGTGGTTCCTGCCGGGCGTGGGTCGGCGTCCGCTGTAGGTAGGTGACGGGACCATAATTGGCCCGCGGACCAGCCGGCGGGGCTCTCTTGAAAGCCTACCCGCCTTCGCTGGTTCCCCGGTCGGCCACGAGTAGCGAGAATTCGGCCTCTTCGCCCGGAGCGCGGCTCAACTTATTCGAAAATGCACTAAGTGCCAAAGCCCATTCATTTACAACGGCGTGTCCGCCAGAGGGCGCATTTCCCGCCGCGGACCGGCCGGCGGGGCTCGTCGGAGAGCGTGTCCGCCTCTCGGTGGTCCTTGCCGGGCGTGGGTCGGCGTCCGCTGTCGGTACTTTACGGGACCACGTTCGGCCCGCGGACCAGCCGGCGGGGCTCTCTTGAAAGCTTACCCGCCTTCGCTGGTTCCCCGGTCGGCCGCGAGTAGCGAGAATTCGGCCTCTTCGCCCGGAGCGCGGCTCAACTTTTGCGAAAATGCACTAAGTGCCAAAGCCCATTCATTTACAACGGCGTGTCCGCCAGAGGGCGCATTTCCCGCCGCGGACCGGCCGGCGGGGCTCGTCGGAGAGCGTGTCCGCCTCTGGGTGGTCCTTGCCGGGCGTGGATCGGCGTCCGCTGTCGGTAGGTGACGGGACCACGTTCGGCCCGCGGACCAGCCGGCGGGGCTCCATAGAAAGCTTACCCGCCTTCGCTGGTTCCCCGGTCGGCCACTAGTAGCGAGAATTCGGCCTCTTCACCTGGAGCCCGGAGCGACTTTTGCCAAATTTTTTCTAAGTGCCAAGGGCTCTCGCGCCGCGATGCGTCCGCCTCTGCTGGTTCCCCGGTCGGCCACGAGTGGCGAGAATTCGGCCTCTTCACCTGGAGCGCGGAGCGACTTTTGCCCAATTTTTTCGAAGTGCCAAGGGCTCTTGCGCCGTGATGCGTCCGCCTCTGCTGGTTCCCCGGTCGGCCACGAGTAGCGAGAATTCGGCCTCTTCACCTGGAGCGCGGCTCGACTTTTGCCAATTTTTTTCTAAGTGCCAAGGGCTCTTGCGCCGTGATGCGTCCGCCTCTGCTGGTTCCCCGGTCGGCCGCGAGTGGCGAGAATTCGGCCTCTTCACCCGGAGCCCGGGCCGACTTCCGCCGATATGATCACATCATGATCCTATAGCAAGTGTCGTATAACATGATGTACAAAATAAATATATAAATATTAACATCACCTATAAACATTAAATATATAAATATTAACATCACCTATGAACTTGATGAATACAATGTTTATAACCGAATGCTCATTTTATATTATTTGGCTGTAAATGCGATCATATGTAGTATATATCATGTATTTATCCACGAACCGTTAAAGAGATGTCAAGTGAGGCTACCTTAAGAGAGTCATAGTTACTCCCGCCGTTTACCCGCGTCTGTGCGAGAGGCGGTGTAATTTCTCTCCGTGTCCGCTGGAGGGAGGTATTTCCCCGTTACGACCTCCGGGAAGATCACCGGGACGCGGAGAACGCTTAGCCGGGGCTCTGGAAGCCTCGTTCGGCTTAGAAAGTGAGGTGGAAAGCACTCGGGGAACCGGCTGGGGGTGCTGGGGAAGTTCAGCGGGCCGCGTAAAACGTTTAGCCGGGGCTCTGGAAGCCTTCTCGGGCGTCAAGAGTGAGGAGGAAAGCACCCGTGGAACCGGCTGGAGGTGCTGTGGAAGTTCAGCGGGCCGCGTAAAACGCTTAGCCGGGGCTCTGGAAGCCTCGTTCGGCTTATAAAGTGAGGAGGAAAGCACCCGTGGAACCGGCTGGAGGTGCTGTGGAAGTTCAGCGGGCCGCGTAAAACGCTTAGCCGAGGCTCTGGAAGCCTCGTTCGGCTTAAAGAGTGAGGAGTGAAGCACCCGGAGAACCGGCTGGAAGTGCTGTGGAGGCTCGGCGGGCCGCGTAAAACGCTCAGCCGGGGCTCTGGAAGCCTCCTCGGGGGTCAAGAGTTAGGAGAAAAAGCACCCCCGAGAACCGGCCGGGTCCTCCACGAACCGTGAAAAAGATGTCGAGTGCCGCTACCTTAAGAGAGTCATAGTTACTCCCGCCGTTTGGCCGAAGGTGTATTTACTCGCCGTGTCCGCTGGAGGGAGGTATTTCCCCGCTCCAACGTCACCGGCGGCTTCCGAACGTCTCCCCGAGCGCTCGGAAGTCCGCGCGTGGGGGAGAAGCGGGCCGTGCGAGGTACCGGGTGGAGCTGGACCGTCACCGGGTCCGCTCGTCGTGCGCACCGGCCGCTGGAAGTCGAATAAAGCTCCGCGATCTCATCCGCGGAGCTTGTAAAGTGCAGATCCGCTGGGCTGGAGCTATTTTGGGCCACTTGGCGCGCGCGCACGGCCTCCCGGAGGTGCCGGGTGGAGTGCGCGAGCGCACCGGCCGCTGGAAGTCGCATAAAGCTCCGCGATCTCATCCGCGGTGCTTGTAAACAGCCGATCCGGTCGGCTAGGAGCTATTTTCGGCCACTTGCGCATGCGCACGGCCTCCCGGAGGTTCCGGGCGGCGTGCGAAAGCGCACGGGCCGCTGGAAGTCGAATAATGCTCCGCGATCTCATCCGCGGTGCTTGTAAAGTGCAGATCCGGTCGTCTTGGAGCTATTTTCGGCCACTTGCGCGCGCGCACGGCCTCCCGGAGGTTCCGGGCGGCGTGCGTAAGCGCACGGGCCGCTGGAAGTCGAATAATGCTCCGCGATCTCATCCGCGGTGCTTACAACTAGCCGATCCGGTCGGCCTGGAGCTATTTTCGGCCACTTGGCCCGCGCGCACGGCCTCCCGGCTGTCCCGGTGGTCCCGCTCGCCTCCGCGGACGGTTAAAAAAATCTCAAGTGAGCCTACCTTAAGAGAGTGACAGTTACTCCCGCCGTTTGGCCGCTCAGAGTGCCATCGGACGCGCAGCAACGCGAGTGTGCGCTAAGTGCGAGAGGTGGCGTATTTACCCGCCGTGTCCGCTAGAGGGAGGTATTTCCCCGTTACAAGCTCCGGGAAGATCAGCGGGACGCGGAGAACGCTTAGCCGGGGCTCTGGAAGCCTCCTCGGGCGTCAATAGTTGGGAAGAAAGCACCCCGAGGACCGGCCGGAGCTCCTCCGGACGCTCGGCGGGCCGCGGAAAACGCTTAGCCGGGGCTCTGGAAGCCTCCTCGGGCGTCATGAGTGAGGAGGGAAGCACCCGTGGAACCGGCTGGAGGTGCTGTGGAAGCTCAGCGGGCCGCGTAAAACGCTTAGCCGGGGCTCTGGAAGCCTCCTCGGGGGTCGAGAGTTAGGAGGAAAGCCCCATGAGAACCGGCTGGAGGTGCGGTGGAAGCTCAGCGGGCCGCGTAAAACGCTTAGCCGGGGCTCTGGAAGCCTCCTCGGGCGTCATGAGTGAGGAGGGAAGCACCCGTGGAACCGGCTGGAGGTGCTGTGGAAGCTCAGCGGGCCGCGTAAAACGCTTAGCCGGGGCTCTGGAAGCCTCCTCGGGGGTCGAGAGTTAGGAGAAAAAGCACCCCCGAGAACCGGCCGGGTCGTCCACGAACCGCGAAAAAGATGTCGAGTGCCGCTACCTTAAGAGAGTCATAGTTACTCCCGCCGTTTGGCCGAAGGTGTATTTACTCGCCGTGTCCGCTGGAGGGAGGTATTTCCCCGCTCCAACGTCACCGGCGGCTTCCGAACGTCTCCCCGAGCGCTCGGAAGTCCGCGCGGGGGGGAGAAGCGGGCCGTGCGAGGTACCGGGTGGAGCTGGACCGTCACCGGGTCCGCTCGTCGTGCGCGCCGGCCGCTGGAAGTCGAAAAAAGCTCCGCGATCTCATCCGCGGAGTGCAGATCCGCTGGGCTGGAGCTATTTTGGGCCACTTGGCGCGCGCGCACGGCCTCCCGGAGGTGCCGGGTGGAGTGCGCGAGCGCACCGGCCGCTGGAAGTCGGATAAAGCTCCTTGATCTCATCCGCGGTGCTTGTAAACAGCCGATCCGCTGGGCTGGAGCTATTTTGGGCCACTTGCGCATGCGCACGGCCTCCCGGAGGTGCCGGGTGGAGTGCGCGAGCGCACCGGCCGCTGGAAGTCGGATAAAGCTCCGCGATCTCATCCGCGGAGCTTGTAAAGTGCAGATCCGGTCGGCTAGGAGCTATTTTCGGCCACTTGCGCATGCGCACGGCCTCCCGGAGGTTCCGGGCGGCGTGCGTAAGCGCACCGGCCGCTGGAAGTCGAATAATGCTCCGCGATCTCATCCGCGGAGCTTGTAAAGTGCAGATCCGCTGGGCTGGAGCTATTTTCGGCCACTTGGCCCGCGCGCACGGCCTCCCGGCTGTCCCGGTGGTCCCGGTCGCCTCCGCGGACGGTTAAAAAAAATCTCAGGTGAGCCTACCTTAAGAGAGTGACAGTTACTCCCGCCGTTTGGCCGCTCAAAGTGCCACCGGACGCGCAGCAACGCGAGTGTGCGCTAAGTGCGAGAGCTGGCGTATTTACCCGCCGTGTCCGCTAGAGGGAGGTATTTCCCCGTTACAAGCTCCGGGAAGATCAGCGGGACGCGGAGAACGCTTAGCCGGGGCTCTGGAAGCCTCGGGCGGCTTAGAAAGTGAGGCGGAAAGCACTCGGGGAACCGGCTGGAGGTGCTCTGGAAGTTCAGCGGGCCGCGCAAAACGCTTAGCCGGGGCTGTGGAAGCCTCCTTCGGCTTAGAAAATGAGGCGGAAAGCCTCATGAGAACCGGCTGGAGGTGCGGTGGGAGCTCAGCGGGCCGCGTAAAACGCTTAGCCGAGGCTCTGGAAGCCTCCTCGGGCGTCAAGAGTGAGGAGGAAAGCACCCGGAGAATGACATTTTGATATGATTTGACTATAAATGCGATCATATGTAGTATATATCATATATTTATCCACGAACCGTTCAAAAAAATCTCAAGTGAGCCTACCTTAAGAGAGTGACAGTTACTCCCGCATTTTGGCTACTCAAAGTGCCATCAGACGCGCAGCAACGCGAGTGTGCGCTAAGTGCGAGAGCTGGCGTATTTACCCGCCGTGTCCGCTAGAGGGAGGTAATTCCCCGTTACGACCTCCGGGAAGATCACCGGGACGCGGAGAACGCTTTGCCGGGGCTCTGGAAGCCTCGGGCGGCTTAGAAAGTGAGGAGGAAAGCAGCCGGGGAACCGGCTGGAGGTGCTCTGGAAGTTCAGCGGGCCGCGCAAAACGTTTAGCCGGGGCTCTGGAAGCCTCGGGCGGCTTATTAAGTGAGGAGGAAAGCAGCCGTGGAACCGGCTGGAGGTGCTCTGGAAGCTCAGCGGGCCGCGTAAAACGCTTAGCCGGAGTGCTGGAAGCCTCCTCGGGCGTCAAGAATGAGGAGGAAAGCACCCGTGGAACCGGCTGGAGGTGCTCCGGAAGCTCAGCGGGCCGCGTAAAACGCTTAGCCGGGGCTCTGGAAGCCTCGTTCGGCTTAAACAGTGAGGATGGGAGCACCCGGAGATCCGGCTGGAGGTGCTGTGGAAGCTCAGCGGGCCGCGTAAAACGCTTAGCCGGTGCTCTGGAAGCTCAGCGGGCCGCGTAAAACGTTTAGCCGGGGTGCTGGAAGCCTGGGTCGACTTATAGAGTGAGGAGGAAAGCAGCCGGAGAACCGGCTGGAAGTGCTGTGGAGGCTCGGCGGGCCGCGTAAAATGCTTAACCGGGGCTCTGGAAGCCTCGTTCGGCTGGGAGAGTGAGGAGGAAAGCACCATGAGGACCGGCTGGAGGTCTTCTGGAAGCACAGCGGGCCGTGGAGAACGCTTAGAAGTGCTGGAAGTCGAGTAAGGCTCAGCCATCTCGTCCAAGGTGCTTATAAAGTGCATGTCCGCTCGGCTGGAGGTATTTCCGGCCACCCGGCGCGTGTGCACGGCCTCTGGGTGGCTCCGGGCCGGCTAGAATTCCGGACCGCGATCGCTAACTCGCGGGACCCTAAATGGCCCGCGGACCAGCCGGCGGGACGTCGGTGACCACCCATCCGCCTCGCGGTGGTCCCCGGCCGGCTAGAATTCCGGACCGCGATCGCTAATTCGCGGGACCCTAAATGGCCCGCGGACCAGCCGGCGGGACCTCGGTGACCACCCATCCGCCTCGCGGTGGTCCCTGGCCGGCTAGAATTCCGGACCGCGATCGCAAACTCGCGGGACCCTAAATGGCCCGCGGACCAGCCGGCGGGACCTCGGTGACCACCCATCCGCCTCGCGGTGGTCCCTGGCCGGCTAGAATTCCGGACCGCGATCGGTAATTCGCGGGACCCTAAATGGCCCGCGGACCATCCGGCGGGACCTCGGTGACCACCCATCCGCCTCGCGGTGGTCCCTGGCCGGCTAGAATTCCGGACCGCGATCGCTAATTCGCGGGACCCTAAATGGCCCGCGGACCAGCCGGCGGGACCTCGGTGAAGACCCATCCGCCTCGCGGTGGTCCCCGGCCGGGTAGAATTCCGGACCGCGATCGGTACCTCGCGGGACCCTAAATGGCCCGCGGACCAGCCGGCGGGACCTCGGTGAAGACCCATCCGCCTCGCGGTGGTCCCCGGCCGGGTAGAATTCCGGACCGCGATCGGTACCTCGCGGGACCCTAAATGGCCCGCGGACCAGCCGGCGGGACCTCGGTGAAGACCCATCCGCCTCGCGGTGGTCCCCGGCCGGCTAGAATTCCGGGCCGCGATCGGTAACTCGCGGGACCCTAAATGGCCCGCGGACCAGCCGGCGGGACCTCGGTGAAGACCCATCCGCCTCGCGGTGGTCCCCGGCCGGCTAGAATTCCGGACCGCGATCGGTAACTCGCGGGACCCTAAATGGCCCGCGGACCAGCCGGCGGGACCTCGGTGACCACCCATCCGCCTTGCGGTGGTCCCTGGCCGGCTAGAATTCCGGACCGCGATCGGTAACTCGCGGGACCCTAAATGGCCCGCGGACCAGCCGGCGGGACCTCGGTGACCACCCATCCGCCTTCGCTGGTTCCCAAGTCGGCTAGAATTCCGGACCGCGATCGCTAACTCGCGGGACCCTAAATGGCCCGCGGACCAGCCGGCGGGACCCACTTGACTTCCTATCCGCCTTCGCTGGTTCCCAAGTCGGCTAGAATTCCGGGCCGCGACCGGTAACTCGCGGGACCCTAAATGGCCCGCGGACCAGCCGGCGGGACCTCGGTGACCACCCATCCGCCTTCGCTGGTTCCCAAGTCGGCTAGAATTCCGGACCGCGATCGCTAACTCGCGGGACCGCAATTGGCCCGCGGACCAGCCGGCGGGACCCACTTGACTTCCCATCCGCCTTCGCTGGTTCCCAAGTCGGCTAGAATTCCGGACCGCGATCGCTAACTCGCGGGACCCTAAATGGCCCGCGGACCAGCCAGCGGGACCCGCTTGACTTCCTATCCGCCTTCGCTGGTTCCCAAGTCGGCTAGAATTCCGGACCGCGATCGCTAACTCGCGGGACCGCAATTGGCCCGCGGACCAGCCGGCGGGACCCGCTCCACTTCCTATCCGCCTTCGCTGGTTCCCAAGTCGGCTAGAATTCCGGACCGCGATCGCTAACTCGCGGGACCCTAAATGGCCCGCGGACCAGCCAGCGGGACCCGCTTGACTTCCTATCCGCCTTCGCTGGTTCCCAAGTCGGCTAGAATTCCGGACCGCGATCGCTAACTCGCGGGACCGCAATTGGCCCGCGGACCAGCCGGCGGGACCCGCTCCACTTCCTATCCGCATTCGCTGGTTCCCAAGTCGGCCACAAATTACGATTATTCGGCCTCTCGCTCTGGAAGTGCCATCGGCACTTGCTCGGAAAAGTGTCCGCCTCTTCTGGTTCCCTAGGTCGGCCGCCAAAAGCGAAAAATCGGCCTCTACCCCGTTTGGGTACCAGGGGTAGGGTGCAGTACCAACTTTGGTCTTCAGGTGCGCCAGAGCGCGATGGTTGGTCCCACTAGTCAGCGTACTCATCGACGGTTTACTCCCCTTTCGCAAAATATAGTGGGCACGTATGTGCAGGACTGTTTATTTTTATTTTGAAAAATTTTCTAAGTGCCAGCGGACGCTGGCACACGACGTGTCCGAGCCACGATGGTGCCCAGGCCGGACAGCGACGGCGAAAAAGCCGATTCTGGAAGTTTCGAATATGCCAACGGCAAAAGCGGCGCGATGTGTCCGCCTCGGCTGGTTCTCCGGTCGGCCAGAAAAAGTGAAAATTCGGCCTCTCGCTCTGGAGGTCCGACGAACTTTGGCGAATATTTTCTAAGTGCCAACGGGTGTTACACCGTAATGTGTCCGACGCGGCTGGTTCCTCCGGTCGGCCAGAAAAAGTGAAAATTCGGCCTCTTGCTCTGGAGGTCCGACGAACTTTGGCGAATATTTTCTAAGTGCCAACGGGTGTTACACCGTAATGTGTCCGACTCGGCTGGTTCCTCCGGTCGGCCCGAACGAGCGAAAATTCGGCCTCTTCGCCTGGAAGTCCGGCCGACTTGGGCGAATATTTTCTAAGTGCCAACGGGTGTTCGGCCGTAATGTGTCCGACTCGGCTGGTTCCCCGAGTCGGCCCGAAGGAGCGAAAATTCGGCCTCTTCGCCTGGAGGTCCAACGAACTTTGGCGAATATTTTCTAAGTGCCAACGGGTGTTACACCGTAATGTGTCCGACTCGGCTGGTTCCTCCGGTCGGCCCGAACGAGCGAAAATTCGGCCTCTTGCTCTGGAAGATCTGCCAACTTGAGCGAATATTTTCTAAGTGCCAACGGGTGTTCGGCCGTAACGTGTCCGACTCGGCTGGTTCCCCGAGTCGGCCCGAACGAGTGAAAATTCGGCCTCTTGCTCTGGAAGTCCTGCCAACTTGAGCGAATATTTTCAAAGTGCCAACGGCTGTTCGGCCGTAACGTGTCCGACTCGGCTGGTTCCCCGAGTCGGCCCGAACGAGTGAAAATTCGGCCTCTTGCTCTGGAAGTCCTGCCAACTTGAGCGAATATTTTCAAAGTGCCAACGGCTGTTCGGCCGTAACGTGTCCGACTCGGCTGGTTCCCCGAGTCGGCTCCGAACGAGCGAAAATTCGGCCTCTTGCTCTGGAAGTCCTGCCAACTTGAGCGAATATTTTCTAAGTGCCATCGGGTCTTGCCCGGAAAAGTGTCCGACTCGGCTGGTTCCCCGAGTCGGCCCGAACGAGCGAAAATTCGGCCTCTCGCTCTGGAAGTCCCGCCAACTTGAGCGAATATTTTCTAAGTGCCATCGGGTCTTGCCCGGAAAAGTGTCCGACTCGGCTGGTTCCCCGAGTCGGCCCGAACGAGCGAAAATTCGGCCTCTTGCTCTGGAAGTCCTGCCAACTTGAGCGAATATTTTCTAAGTGCCATCGGGGCTTGCCCGGAAAAGTGTCCGACTCGGCTGGTTCCCCGAGTCGGCCCGAACGAGCGAAAATTCGGCCTCTTGCTCTGGAAGTCCGACGAACTTTGGCGAATATTTTCTAAGTGCCAACGGGTGTTCGGCCGTAACGTGTCCGACTCGGCTGGTTCCCCGAGTCGGCCCGAACGAGTGAAAATTCGGCCTCTTGCTCTGGAAGTCCTGCCAACTTGAGCGAATATTTTCTAAGTGCCATCGGGTCTTGCCCGGAAAAGTGTCCGACTCGGCTGGTTCCCCGAGTCGGCCCGAACGAGCGAAAATTCGGCCTCTTCGCCTGGAAGTCCTGCCAACTTGAGCGAATATTTTCTAAGTGCCATCGGGTCTTGCCCGGAAAAGTGTCCGACTCGGCTGGTTCCCCGAGTCGGCCCGAACGAGCGAAAATTCGGCCTCTTGCTCTGGAAGTCCTGCCAACTTGAGCGAATATTTTCTAAGTGCCATCGGGTCTTGCCCGGAAAAGTGTCCGACTCGGCTGGTTCCCCGAGTCGGCCCGAACGAGCGAAAATTCGGCCTCTTGCTCTGGAAGTCCTGCCAACTTGAGCGAATATTTTCTAAGTGCCATCGGGGCTTGCCCGGAAAAGTGTCCGACTCGGCTGGTTCCCCGAGTCGGCCCGAACGAGCGAAAATTCGGCCTCTTGCTCTGGAAGTCCGACGAACTTTGGCGAATATTTTCTAAGTGCCAACGGGTGTTCGGCCGTAACGTGTCCGACTCGGCTGGTTCCCCGAGTCGGCCCGAACGAGTGAAAATTCGGCCTCTTGCTCTGGAAGTCCTGCCAACTTGAGCGAATATTTTCTAAGTGCCATCGGGTCTTGCCCGGAAAAGTGTCCGACTCGGCTGGTTCCCCGAGTCGGCCCGAACGAGCGAAAATTCGGCCTCTTGCTCTGGAAGTCCTGCCAACTTGAGCGAATATTTTCTAAGTGCCATCGGGTCTTGCCCGGAAAAGTGTCCGACTCGGCTGGTTCCCCGAGTCGGCCCGAACGAGCGAAAATTCGGCCTCTTGCTCTGGAAGTCCTGCCAACTTGAGCGAATATTTTCTAAGTGCCATCGGCTCTTGCCCGGAAAAGTGTCCGACCCGTCCGGTTCCCTAGTTCGGCCACATAATGTGAAAATTCGGCCTCTTGCTCTGGAAGTCCTGCCAACTTGAGCGAATATTTTCTAAGTGCCATCGGGTCTTGCCCGGAAAAGTGTCCGACTCGGCTGGTTCCCCGAGTCGGCCCGAACGAGCGAAAATTCGGCCTCTTGCTCTGGAAGTCCTGCCAACTTGAGCGAATATTTTCTAAGTGCCATCGGGTCTTGCCCGGAAAAGTGTCCGACTCGGCTGGTTCCCCGAGTCGGCCACGGAATGTGAAAATTCGGCCTCTTGCTCTGGAAGTCCTGCCAACTTGAGCGAATATTTTCTAAGTGCCATCGGGTCTTGCCCGGAAAAGTGTCCGACTCGGCTGGTTCCCCGAGTCGGCCCGAACGAGCGAAAATTCGGCCTCTTGCTCTGGAAGTCCTGCCAACTTGAGCGAATATTTTCTAAGTGCCATCGGGTCTTGCCCGGAAAAGTGTCCGACTCGGCCGGTTCCCTAGTTCGGCCACATAATGTGAAAATTCGGCCTCTTGCTCTGGAAGTCCTGCCAACTTGAGCGAATATTTTCTAAGTGCCATCGGGTCTTGCCCGGAAAAGTGTCCGACTCGGCTGGTTCCCCGAGTCGGCCCGAACGAGCGAAAATTCGGCCTCTTGCTCTGGAAGTCCTGCCAACTTGAGCGAATATTTTCTAAGTGCCATCGGGTCTTGCCCGGAAAAGTGTCCGACTCGGCTGGTTCCCCGAGTCGGCCCGAACGAGCGAAAATTCGGCCTCTTGCTCTGGAAGTCCTGCCAACTTGAGCGAATATTTTCTAAGTGCCATCGGGTCTTGCCCGGAAAAGTGTCCGACTCGGCTGGTTCCCTAGTTCGGCCACATAATGTGAAAATTCGGCCTCTTGCTCTGGAAGTCCTGCCAACTTGAGCGAATATTTTCTAAGTGCCATCGGGTCTTGCCCGGAAAAGTGTCCGACTCGGCTGGTTCCCCGAGTCGTCCCGAACGAGCGAAAATTCGGCCTCTCGCTCTGGAAGTCCTGCCAACTTGAGCGAATATTTTCTAAGTGCCATCGGGTCTTGCCCGGAAAAGTGTCCGACTCGGCTGGTTCCCCGAGTCGGCCCGAACGAGCGAAAATTCGGCCTCTTCGCCTGGAAGTCCTGCCAACTTGAGCGAATATTTTCTAAGTGCCATCGGGTCTTGCCCGGAAAAGTGTCCGACTCGGCTGGTTCCCCGAGTCGGCCCGAACGAGCGAAAATTCGGCCTCTTGCTCTGGAAGTCCTGCCAACTTGAGCGAATATTTTCTAAGTGCCATCGGGTCTTGCCCGGAAAAGTGTCCGACTCGGCTGGTTCCCCGAGTCGTCCCGAACGAGCGAAAATTCGGCCTCTCGCTCTGGAAGTCCTGCCAACTTGAGCGAATATTTTCTAAGTGCCATCGGGTCTTGCCCGGAAAAGTGTCCGACTCGGCTGGTTCCCCGAGTCGGCCCGAACGAGCGAAAATTCGGCCTCTTCGCCTGGAAGTCCTGCCAACTTGAGCGAATATTTTCTAAGTGCCATCGGGTCTTGCCCGGAAAAGTGTCCGACTCGGCTGGTTCCCCGAGTCGGCCCGAACGAGCGAAAATTCGGCCTCTTGCTCTGGAAGTCCTGCCAACTTGAGCGAATATTTTCTAAGTGCCATCGGGTCTTGCCCGGAAAAGTGTCCGACTCGGCTGGTTCCCCGAGTCGGCCCGAACGAGCGAAAATTCGGCCTCTTGCTCTGGAAGTCCTGCCAACTTGAGCGAATATTTTCTAAGTGCCATCGGGTCTTGCCCGGAAAAGTGTCCGACTCGGCTGGTTCCCCGAGTCGGCCCGAACGAGCGAAAATTCGGCCTCTTGCTCTGGAAGTCCTGCCAACTTGAGCGAATATTTTCTAAGTGCCATCGGCTCTTGCCCGGAAAAGTGTCCGACCCGTCCGGTTCCCTAGTTCGGCCACATAATGTGAAAATTCGGCCTCTTGCTCTGGAAGTCCTGCCAACTTGAGCGAATATTTTCTAAGTGCCATCGGGTCTTGCCCGGAAAAGTGTCCGACTCGTCTGGTTCCCCGAGTCGGCCCGAACGAGCGAAAATTCGGCCTCTTGCTCTGGAAGTCCTGCCAACTTGAGCGAATATTTTCTAAGTGCCATCGGGTCTTGCCCGGAAAAGTGTCCGACTCGGCTGGTTCCCTAGTTCGGCCACATAATGTGAAAATTCGGCCTCTTGCTCTGGAAGTCCTGCCAACTTGAGCGAATATTTTCTAAGTGCCATCGGGTCTTGCCCGGAAAAGTGTCCGACTCGGCTGGTTCCCCGAGTCGGCCCGAACGAGCGAAAATTCGGCCTCTTGCTCTGGAAGTCCTGCCAACTTGAGCGAATATTTTCTAAGTGCCATCGGGTCTTGCCCGGAAAAGTGTCCGACTCGGCTGGTTCCCCGAGTCGGCCAGAAAAAGTGAAAATTCAGCCTCTTCGCCTGGAAGTCCTGCCAACTTGAGCGAATATTTTCTAAGTGCCATCGGGTCTTGCCCGGAAAAGTGTCCGACTCGGCTGGTTCCCCGAGTCGGCCCGAACGAGCGAAAATTCGGCCTCTTGCTCTGGAAGTCCTGCCAACTTGAGCGAATATTTTCTAAGTGCCATCGGGTCTTGCCCGGAAAAGTGTCCGACTCGGCTGGTTCCCCGAGTCGGCCAGAAAAAGTGAAAATTCAGCCTCTTCGCCTGGAAGTCCTGCCAACTTGAGCGAATATTTTCTAAGTGCCATCGGGTCTTGCCCGGAAAAGTGTCCGACTCGGCTGGTTCCCCGAGTCGGCCAGAACGAGCGAAAATTCGGCCTCTTGCTCTGGAAGTCCTGCCAACTTGAGCGAATATTTTCTAAGTGCCATCGGGTCTCTCCCGGAAAAGTGTCCGCCTCGTCCGGTTCCCTAGTTCGGCCACGGAATGTGAAAATTCGGCCTCTTGCTCTGGAAGTCCTGCCAACTTGAGCGAATATTTTCTAAGTGCCATCGGGTCTTGCCCGGAAAAGTGTCCGACTCGGCTGGTTCCCTAGTTCGGCCACATAATGTGAAAATTCGGCCTCTTGCTCTGGAAGTCCTGCCAACTTGAGCGAATATTTTCTAAGTGCCATCGGGTCTTGCCCGGAAAAGTGTCCGACTCGGCTGGTTCCCCGAGTCGGCCAGAAAAAGTGAAAATTCGGCCTCTTCGCCTGGAAGTCCTGCCAACTTGAGCGAATATTTTCTAAGTGCCATCGGGTCTTGCCCGGAAAAGTGTCCGACTCGGCTGGTTCCCCGAGTCGGCCAGAAAAAGTGAAAATTCGGCCTCTTGCTCTGGAAGTCCTGCCAACTTGAGCGAATATTTTCTAAGTGCCATCGGGTCTCTCCCGGAAAAGTGTCCGACTCGTCCGGTTCCCTAGTTCGGCCACATAATGTGAAAATTCGGCCTCTTGCTCTGGAAGTCCTGCCAACTTGAGCGAATATTTTCTAAGTGCCATCGGGTCTCTCCCGGAAAAGTGTCCGACTCGGCCGGTTCCCTAGTTCGGCCACATAATGTGAAAATTCGGCCTCTTGCTCTGGAAGTCCTGCCAACTTGAGCGAATATTTTCTAAGTGCCATCGGGTCTCTCCCGGAAAAGTGTCCGCCTCGTCCGGTTCCCTAGTTCGGCCACATAATGTGAAAATTCGGCCTCTTGCTCTGGAAGTCCGACGAACTTTGGCGAATATTTTCTAAGTGCCATCGGGTCTCTCCCGGAAAAGTGTCCGCCTCGTCCGGTTCCCTAGTTCGGCCACGGAATGTAATAATTCGGCCTCTCTGAGGTACCAGGGGAACGCATTTAGGTACCAGGGGTAGTCGCTGAGGTACCAGGGGTATGCATTTAGGTACCAGGGGAGACCACTACGGTCTGTTGGTCCCCCTAGTTAGTGTACTCATCGGTTTACTCCCCTTTCGCAAAATATAGTCGGCACGTATGTGCAGGACTGTTTATTTTTATTTTGAAAAATGTTCTAAGTGCCAACGGAAGCTGGCACACGAACTGTCCGAGCCACGATGGTGCCCAGGCCGGACAGCGACGGCGAAAAAGCCGATGTGTGTTTGATGGAAGTTTCGAATATTTTCAAAGTGCCAACGGCACTTGCGGGGTGATGTGTCCGCCTCGTCTGGTTCCCCAGGTCGGCCAGAAAAAGTGAAAATTCGGCCTCTTCTCCTGGAAGTCCGGCCAAGTTTGGCGAATATTTTCTAAGTGCCAACGGCACTTGCGGGGTGATGTGTCCGCCTCGTCTGGTTCCCCAGGTCGGCCAGAACAAGTGAAAATTCGGCCTCTTCTCCTGGAAGTCTGGCCAAGTTTGGCGAATATTTTCAAAGTGCCAACGGCACTTGCGGGGTGATGTGTCCGCCTCGTCTGGTTCCCCAGGTCGGCCAGAACAAGTGAAAATTCGGCCTCTTCTCCTGGAAGTCTGGCCAAGTTTGGCGAATATTTTCAAAGTGCCAACGTCACTTGCGGGGTGATGTGTCCGCCTCGTCTGGTTCCCCAGGTCGGCCAGAACAAGTGAAAATTCGGCCTCTTCTCCTGGAAGTCTGGCCAAGTTTGGCGAATATTTTCTAAGTGCCAACGACTCAACAGCCGTAAAGTGTCCGCCTCGGCTGGTTCCCCATAACGGCCAGAACAAGTGAAAATTCGGCCTCTTCTCCTGGAAGTCTGGCCAAGTTTGGCGAATATTTTCTAAGTGCCAACGACTCAACCAGCGTAAAGTGTCCGCCTCGGCTGGTTCCCCATAACGGCCAGAACAAGTGAAAATTCGGCCTCTTCTCCTGGAAGTCTGGCCAAGTTTGGCGAATATTTTCTAAGTGCCAACGACTCAACCAGCCTAAAGTGTCCGCCTCGGCTGGTTCCCCAGGTCGGGTACCACAAGTGAAAATTCGGCCTCTTCTCCTGGAAGTCTGGCCAAGTTTGGCGAATATTTTCTGAGTGCCAACGACTCAACCAGCCTAAAGTGTCCGCCTCGGCTGGTTCCCCATAACGGCCACCAAAAGTGAAAATTCGGCCTCTTCTCCTGGAAGTCAAGCCAAGTTTGGCAAATATTTTCTAAGTGCCAACGACTCAACCAGCGCAAAGTGTCCGCCTCGGCTGGTTCCCCATAACGGCCATGAAAAGTGAAAATTCGGCCTCTTCTCCTGGAAGTCAAGCCAAGTTTGGCAAATATTTTCTAAGTGCCAACGACTCAACCAGCGTAAAGTGTCCGCCTCGGCTGGTTCCCCAGGTCGGCCACCAAAAGTGAAAATTCGGCCTCTTCTCCTGGAAGTCTTGCCAAGTTTGGCGAATATTTTCTAAGTGCCAACGACTCAACCAGCGTAAAGTGTCCGCCTCGGCTGGTTCCCCAGGTCGGCCACCAAAAGTGAAAATTCGGCCTCTTCTCCTGGAAGTCAAGCCAAGTTTGGCAAATATTTTCTAAGTGCCAACGACTCAACCAGCGTAAAGTGTCCGCCTCGGCTGGTTCCCCAGGTCGGTCACCAAAAGTGAAAATTCGGCCTCTTCTCCTGGAAGTCTGGCCAAGTTTGGCGAATATTTTCTGAGTGCCAACGACTCAACCAGCCTAAAGTGTCCGCCTCGGCTGGTTCCCCATAACGGCCACCAAAAGTGAAAATTCGGCCTCTTCTCCTGGAAGTCAAGCCAAGTTTGGCAAATATTTTCTAAGTGCCAACGACTCAACCAGCGCAAAGTGTCCGCCTCGGCTGGTTCCCCATAACGGCCATGAAAAGTGAAAATTCGGCCTCTTCTCCTGGAAGTCAAGCCAAGTTTGGCAAATATTTTCTAAGTGCCAACGACTCAACCAGCGTAAAGTGTCCGCCTCGGCTGGTTCCCCAGGTCGGCCACCAAAAGTGAAAATTCGGCCTCTTCTCCTGGAAGTCTTGCCAAGTTTGGCGAATATTTTCTAAGTGCCAACGACTCAACCAGCGTAAAGTGTCCGCCTCGGCTGGTTCCCCAGGTCGGCCACCAAAAGTGAAAATTCGGCCTCTTCTCCTGGAAGTCAAGCCAAGTTTGGCAAATATTTTCTAAGTGCCAACGACTCAACCAGCGTAAAGTGTCCGCCTCGGCTGGTTCCCCAGGTCGGTCACCAAAAGTGAAAATTCGGCCTCTTCTCCTGGAAGTCAAGCCAAGTTTGGCAGATATTTTCTAAGTGCCAACGACTCAACCAGCGTAAAGTGTCCGCCTCGGCTGGTTCCCCAGGTCGGCCACCAAAAGTGAAAATTCGGCCTCTTCTCCTGGAAGTCAAGCCAAGTTTGGCAAATATTTTCTAAGTGCCAACGACTCAACCAGCGTAAAGTGTCCGCCTCGGCTGGTTCCCCATAACGGCCACCAAAAGTGAAAATTCGGCCTCTTCTCCTGGAAGTCAAGCCATGTTTGGCAAATATTTTCTAAGTGCCAACGGCTCTTGAGCCGAAAAGTGTCCGCCTCGGCTGGTTCCCCATAACGGCCACCAAAAGTGAAAATTCGGCCTCTTCTCCTGGAAGTCAAGCCAAGTTTGGCAAATATTTTCTAAGTGCCAACGGCTCTTGAGCCGAAAAGTGTCCGCCTCGGCTGGTTCCCCAGGTCGGCCACCAAAAGTGAAAATTCGGCCTCTTCTCCTGGAAGTCAAGCCAAGTTTGGCAAATATTTTCTAAGTGCCAACGGCTCTTGAGCCGAAAAGTGTCCGCCTCGGCTGGTTCCCGCGGTCGGCCTTCAAAAGCGAAAATTCGGCCTCTTCCCCTGGTAGCCCTGCCAACTTGTGCGAATTTTTTCTAAGTGCCAACGGCTCTTGAGCCGAAAAGTGTCCGCCTCGGCTGGTTCCCTCGGTCGGCCCCAAAAAGCGAAAATTCGGCCTCTCCCTCTTTAGGTACCAGGGGCTGGGGTACCAGGGGGAGGGTGCAGTACCAACTTTGGTCTTCAGGTGCGCCAGAGTACGCTAAATGGTCCCCCTAGTCAGCGTACTCATCAACGATTTACCCCCCTTTCGCAAAATATAGTCAGAACGAGCATGGGGGGCGCATAATTTACCCCACAAAATGAAAGGGCCCGGTGCCGAGCGCTTGGTCATGGCCGCCAGCAGCGCCCCTTGCTCGGTGGGAACACAACACGCAGGGTTGCACAGCACCCTGGAAGGCACAAAGAGAGTGAAAAATTTTCTAAGTGTCACTCTTGACGAAAAATGTCTAAGTGCCTCTCTTGACGAAAAATTTCTAAGTGCCACGCTTGACGAAAAATGTCTAAGTGCCACAGCGCTCGAAAATTTCCTAAGTGCGAGCACGGCTGTGAAATATTCAAAGTACAAGGAACGCTGGCAGAATCTCTCGACGGCCGTCTGCTCCCGGCGGCCGCCGTGAAGTCTCCCCTCCCGGGGACGGCTGTCTGCTCCCGGCAGCCGTCCTTAACCCCCTCCCCACACGTTGGACGAACACCAGCCGAGGGCGAAAGGCTCGCGGTGTGGAAGGATCGTGGCCACGGCTAATCTAGCGATGCCCGCGTTGGACGGTCACACCGCACGACAGAGCGGGGCCTGCATCCGGCGCGAGGCGGCCTTCAGGCACGTGGCTCGAGACGACCTCACCCGCCCTAGCCCGGAGCGGAAAGACTTTGAAATTTTCAAAGTCCAAGGAACACTGGCAGAATGGGAGGACCGGCCGCCTCCTTAAACACAGGCCGGAGAGATGGAGCGGGATCAGCGGCCCGCGCGTTGAGCGAACACCGGCCGAGGGCGAAAGGCTCGCGGTGTGGAAGGATCGTGGCCACGGCTAATCTAGCGATGCCCGCGTCGGACGGTCACACCGCACGACAGAGCGGGGCCTGCATCCGGCGCGAGGCGGCCTTCAGGCACGTGGTTCGAGACGACCTCACCCGCCCTAGCCCGGAGCGGAAAGACTTTGAAATAGTCAAAGTCCAAGGAACACTGGCAGAATCTCTCGACGGCCGTCTGCTCCCGGCGGCCGCCGTGAAGTCTCCCCTCCCGGGGACGGCTGTCTGCTCCCGGCAGCCGTCCATAACCCCCTCCCCACACGTTGGTTGAACATCAGCCGAGGGCGAAAGGCTCGCGGTGTGGAAGGATCGTGGCCACGGCTAATCTAGCGATGCCCGCGTTGGACGGTCACACCGCACGACAGAGCGGGGCCTGCATCCGGCGCGAGGCGGCCTTCAGGCACGTGGTTCGAGACGACCTCACCCGCCCTAGCCCGGAGCGGAAAGACTTTTCAAAGTCCAAGGAACACTGGCAGAATGGGAGGACCGGCCGCCTCCTTAAACACAGGCCGGAGCGACCGAGCGGGATCAGCGGCCCGCGCGCAGGGTCTTTGAAATGTACAAAGTCCTAGGGACAATGGCAGAATCGCTCGACGGCCGTCTGCTCCCGGCGGCCGCGGTGAAGGGACTGTACACCCCACCCGGGGACGGCTGTCTGCTCCCGGCAGCCGTCCTTCCCCCCCACCCCACACGTTGACCGACACCGGCCGAGGGCGAAAGGCTCGCGGTGTGGAAGGATCGTGGCCACGGCTAATCTAGCGATGCCCGCGTTGGACGGTCACACCGCACGACAGAGCGGGGCCTGCATCCGGCGCGAGGCGGCCTTCAGGCACGTGGTTCGAGACGACCTCACCCGCCCTAGCCCGGAGCGAAAAGACTTTGAAATATTCAAAGTCCAAGGAACACTGGCAGAATGGGAGGACCGGCCGCCTCCTTAAACACAGGCCGGAGCGACCGAGCGGGATCAGCGGCCCGCGCGGAGGGTCTTTAAAATGTACAAAGTCCTAGGAACAATGGCAGAATCGCTCGACGGCCGTCTGCTCCCGGCGGCCGCGGTGGAAGGACTGTACACCCCACCCGGGGACGGCTGTCTGCTCCCGGCAGCCGTCCTTCCCCCCCACCCACACGTTGACCGACACCGGCCGAGGGCGAAAGGCTCGCGGTGTGGAAGGATCGTGGCCACGGCTAATCTAGCGATGCCCGCGTTGGACGGTCACACCGCACGACAGAGCGGGGCCGCATCTGGCGCGAGGCGGCCTTCAGGCACGTGGTTCGAGACGACCTCACCCGCCCTAGCCCGGAGCGGAAAGACTTTGAAATTTTCAAAGTCCAAGGAACACTGGCAGAATGGGAGGACCGGCCGCCTCCTTAAACACAGGCCGGGCGAAAAATATGCGAATGTTGGGCGGAAAGACTTTGAAATATTCAAAGTCCAAGGAACACTGGCAGAATGGGAGGACCGGCCGCCTCCTTAAACACAGGCCGGGCGAAAAATATGCGAATGTTGGGTCTCATCCAAGAAAGGGAGTTACCGGCCGCCTCCTTAAACACAGGCCGGGCGAAAAATATGCGAATGGTCCATCCAAGGAAGGAGGAGCGGCCGCCTCCTTAAACACAGGCCGGAGAGATGGAGCGGGATCAGCGGCCCGCGAACTGAGCGGCCGAGGGCGAAAGGCTCGCGGTGTGGAAGGATCGTGGCCACGGCTAATCTAGCGATGCCCGCGTTGGACGGTCACACCGCACGACAGAGCGGGGCCTGCATCCGGCGCGAGGCGGCCTTCAGGCACGTGGTTCGAGACGACTTCACCCGCCCTAGCCCGGAGCTGAAACTCTGCGAATGTTAACATCCAAGGATGGAGGCAACGGCCGTCTCGTTAAGCTGAGGCCGGAGGAAAGTCTGCGGATTCGGGGCATCCAAGGCAGATGGAGGTGCCGGCCGCCTCGGTAAACAGAGGCCGGACCGACCGACATGCGACCATGACCCGCCTTGGTAGGGCCCCCACCGGCCCCGGCTAGCGCCGGCGTTGGGTGGACGGTTCCTCCCCACTTGCGGGTCGCCCTCTAGCGCTACGGCCGCCGCGCGAGCGCGCGCTCCGACGCCGCCCCCGCAGGCCTAGCGCGAGCCGTACGGCAGCGAGACCGAGACGCCCCGATTCCACGCACGCACCTAGCGGCCATCAACGGAGGCCGAGCGCGCGATCCGACTCGCGGCACGCCACGTGGGCGTCCGCCGGCCGCGCCGGTCTACCGCGAAAGATGTTTCTCAAACCCTCGCCTAACCTAGGGACGGCTATCTCGGGAAGCCGCCCCCGCATCTGCACCTATCCGCTAAGCCCTCCCGACCACCGCGAAGCGGGAGGACGTCTATCGTGGCCGCCGGGGCGTATGACCCCTCCGCGTGAGGCGTGCGGGCTCGGGTGGGCCGCAACGACCGAGTCTGACTCGGACGGGGCGCAGC